>NC_056438.1:19588512-19701012 GCF_018296145.1 Oncorhynchus tshawytscha | reverse complement strand
CCTTTCTGTCCTGCTTTCTTACAGACACGCCTGCTGTTGATTTTACCGCGGGGCTCCTCAACCCCTGGGTCCTTCTGGACCGCAACCCGACCATACTCTCCTAAGCCCTTAACCCCTCCTTCCCCTCTCCCTTCCTCCCTCCCTACCCTCGCCTCCAGCGGTGAGGAGGGGCGGGGTGAGACAGCCAGAGAGAGAGACCCAAATCTCTTCAAGATGCTCAGGGAGAAGGACTGGGGAAGTAGGAGTTTAAGAGTTGGGTATCGTGGCGAGAGAGCGGGAGGCAAGCGAGAGAGGGAGCGGGGGGAGAGGGAGAGAGAGGAGAAAGGGAGGGGAGAAAGAGGGAGGAGAGAAAGAGGGAGGAGAGAAAGAGAGAGAAAGAGGGAGAGAGAGAGCGGGAGGTGAGCGAGAGAGGGAGAGGGAGCGGGGGAGAGGGAGAGAGGAGAAAGGGAGGAGAGAAAGAGGGAGGAGAGAGAGGGGGAGAGAGAGAGGGAGGAGAGAAAGAGGGAGGAGAGAGGAGAGAGAGCGGGAGGTGAGCGAGAGAGGGAGAGGGAGGGGGGGGAGAGGGAGAGAGGAGAGAAAGAGGGAGGAGAGAAAGAGGGAGAGAGAGGAGAGAGAGGGAGGAGAGCAAGAGGGAGAGAGAGGAGAGAGAGGGAGGAGAGAGAGGAGAAAGGGAGGAGAGCAAGAGGGAGGAGAGAGAGAGAGGGAGGAGTGGGAGAGAGAGGAGAGAGCGAGGAGCAGGAGAGAGGGTAGCGCTGCTCATTTTGTGCCTTGGGGTAGGAATGGGAGATCAAGACCCCAGGATTAAGCACTGTACCAGAAGCAGATACTACTGTTGGGGCCGTTGGAAAGATCTAGGCCCCACATACACTGACTATAGTCTTTTAGGATTGTAGTCTAGGGGCCCCACATATAATGTGGCCCTATAGAAACATCGTATAGCCGAGGGTCGGAGACCTCTCCAGGCACTGTGGGCTTGTATCGCTAAAGTTTCGGAGCCCCTTAGTTTTCACGGCCCCTCAAAGTTCAAAGTTTAGGCTCCATACACACACTGTGGACCCTAGAGGTCATAGGCCAGGAACTGGGCAGACTGTGGGTAAAGCTCAAATGACACTGTTGCTCATATACTGTAGTGTGATTCTTTCTGACTATAACCAACAGCCTATTTAGTGCACTACTTTTCATACAGTGATGGATCTGGTCAAAAGCTGGTCAAAAGTAGTGCACTAAATACAGAATAGGATGTCATTTGAGACTGGCAGACTATGTGGCCCTTGGGGAAGGCCCTCTCTGATGACTGTGACCCAGGACAGTTGACCCAGTCTGGGCTAGGCGAGGTAGGTTAGCCTCCTCAGTTCTCTACCTCTCCCCCTTTACACCACTTCACCCCTCCACCTCTCCCCTCTACCCACCCCTCTACCTCTCCCCTTTTTCGCCACTTCACCCCTCCACCTCTCCCTCCACCCACCCCTCTAACACTCCCCTCCACACACCCTCTACCTCTCCCCCTTTTCACAACTTCACCCCTCCACCTCCCCTCCACACACCCTCTACCTCTCCCCCTTTTCACAACTTCACCCCTCCACCTCTCCCCTCCACACACCCTCTACCTCTCCCCTTTTCACCACTTCACCCCTCCACCTCTCCCCTCCCCCTCCCCTACCTCTCCCCTTTTTCACCACTTCAGCCCTCCACCTCTCCCCTTTTCACCACTTCACCCCTCCACCTCTCCCCTCCACCCACCCCTCCAGCTCTCCCCTCCAGCTCTCCCCTCCACCCACCCCTCTACCTCTCACCCTCTCCCCTCTCCCCTCCACCCACCTCTCTACCTCTCCTCTCCCCTCCACCCACCCCTCTACCTCTCCTCTCCCCCCCCTCCACCCAACCCTCTACCCCTCCTCTCCTCTCCCCTCCACCCACCCCTCTACCTCTCCTCTCCCCTCCACCCAACCCTCTACCTCTCCCCTCCCCTCCACCCAACCCTCTACCTCTCTCCCCTCCCCTCCACCCAACCCTCTACCCCTCCTCTCCTCTCCCCTCCCCTCCACCCACCCCTCTACCTCTCACCTCCTCCACCTCTCCTCCACCCAACCCTCTACCTCTCCCCTCCCCTCCACCCAACCCTCTACCTCTCACCTCCATTTCCACCCTCTCCTCCACCCAACCCTCTACCTCTCCTCTCCCCTCCCCTCCACCCAACCCTCTACCCCTCCTCTCCTCCTCCCCTCCACCCACCCCTCTACCCCTCCCCTCCACCCACCCCTCTACCCCTCCCCTCCACCCTCCATCTTTCTCTCCTCTCCTCCACCCACCCCTCTACCTCTCCTCTCCCCTCCACCCAACCCTCTACCTCTCCCCTCCACCCAACCCTCTACCTCTCACCTCCATTTTCCACCTCTCCTCCACCCAACCCTCTACCTCTCCTCTACCCTCCCTCCACCCAACCCTCTACCCCTCCTCTACCTCTCCTCTCCCCTCCACCCACCCCTCTACCTCTCACCTCCATTTTCCACCTCTCCTCCACCCAACCCTCTACCTCTCCCCTCCCTCCACCCAACCCTCTACCCCTCCTCTCCCCTCCACCCACCCCTCTACCTCTCCTCTCCCCTCCCCTCCACCCCCCCTCTACCCTCCCTCCATTTTCCACCCTCCTCCACCAAACCCTCTACCTCTCCCTCCCCTCCCCTCCACCCAACCCTCTACCTCTCCCCTCCCCCCCTCCACCCACCCCTCTACCTCTCCTCCCCTCCCCTCCACCCACCCTCCCCTCCCCTCCACCCACCCTCTACCCCCTCTCCCCTCCCCTCCACCCACCCTCTACCTCTCCTCTCCCATCCACCCACCCCTCTACCTCTCCTCTGCCCTCCACCCAACCCTCTACCTCTCCCTCTCCCCTCCACCCCACCCTCTACCTCTCCCCTCCATTTTCCACCTCTCCCCTCCACCCAACCCTCACCTCTCCCTCTCCCCTCCCCTCCACCCACCCCTCTACCCTCCTCTCCTCCTCTCCCCTCCACCCAACCCTCTACCTCTCCTCTCCCCTCCACCCAACCCTCTACCTCTCACCTCCATTTTCCACCTCTCCTCCACCCAACCCTCTACCCCCTCTCCTCTCCCCTCCCCTCCACCCAACCCTCTACCCCTCCTCCTCTCCTCTCCCCCCTCCACCCACCCCTCTACCTCTCCCCTCCCCTCCACCCACCCCTCTACCTCTCACCTCCATTTTCCACCTCTCCTCCACCCAACCCTCTACCTCTCCTCTCCCCTCCCCTCCACCCCTCCTCTCCCCTCCACCCACTCCCCTCCACCTCTCCTCTCCCCTCCCCTCCACCCAACCCTCTACCCCCTCCCCTCCACCCACCCCTCTACCTCTCCCTCCCCTCCACCCACCCCTCTACCTCTCCCTCCCCTCCACCCAACCCTCTACCTCTCCCCTCCCTCCACCCTCTCACCTCTCCCCCCCTCCACCCAACCCTCTACCTCTCCTCTCTCCCCTCCACCCACCCCTCTACCTCTCCTCTGCCCTCCACCCACCCCTCTACCTCTCACCTCCATTTCTCCCCTCTCCTCCACCCACCCCTCTACCTCTCCCCTCCCTCCACCAACCCTTCCCCACCTCTCCCCTCCACCCACCCTCTACCTCTCCCTCTCCACCCTCCCCTCTCCACCCAACCCTCTACCCCTCCTCTCCTCTCCCCTCCACCCACCCCTCTACCTCTCCCCTCCCCTCCACCCAACCCTCTACCTCTCACCTCCATTTTCCACCTCTCCTCCACCCAACCCTCTACCTCTCCTCTCCTCTCCCCTCCACCCACCCCTCTACCTCTCCTCTCCCCTCCCCTCCACCCACCCCTCTACCTCTCACCTCCATTTTCCACCTCTCCTCCACCAAACCCTCTACCTCTCCTCTCCTCTCCCCTCCACCCACCCCTCTACCTCTCCTCTTCCCTGCCCTCCACCCACCCCTCTACCTCTCACCTCCATTTTCCACCTCTCCTCCACCAAACCCTCTACCTCTCCTCTCCCCTCCCCTCCACCCAACCCTCTACCCCTCCTCTCCTCTCCTCTCCCCTCCACCCACCCCTCTACCTCTCCTCTCCCCTCCCCTCCACCCACCCCTCTACCTCTCACCTCCATTTTCCACCTCTCCTCCACCAAACCCTCTACCCCTCCCCTCCCTCCACCCCCCTCCACCCTCCCCTCCACCCACTCTCTCCTCTCCCCTCCACCTCTCCCCTCCCCTCCCCTCCACCCAACCCTCTACCCCTTCTCTCCTCTCCCCTCCACCCACCCCTCTACCTCTTCTCTCCCCTCCACCCTCTCCCCTCCCCCCTCCACCCAACCCTCTACCTCCCACCTCCATTTTCCACCTCTCCTCCACCCAACCCTCTACCCCTCCTCTCCTCTCCCCTCCACCCACCCCTCTACCTCTCCTCTCCCCTCCACCCACCCCTCTACCCCTCCCCTCCACCCACCCCTCTACCTCTCCTCTCCCCTCCACCCACCCCTCTACCTCTCACCTCAATTTTCTACCTCTCCCCTCCCCTCCACCCACCCCTCTACCTCTCCTCTCCTCTCCCCTCCACCCACCCCTCTACCTCTCCCCTCCATTTTCCACCTCTCCACCTCCACCCCTCCATCTTTCCACCTCTCCTTTTCCATGTGGGATGTCTATGGTGTTGGCCCTCATTCCCCCCAAAGCTCTCAATGACCTTATTTAATTACAGAGATGGTTTGAGAGAATGAGTTGAACCTCGCAGACAGACACACACACTCTGAGTGAGAAATAAACACCAGCTGGAGCGCTAAAGGAGCACGTTTTAGCCGTTAAAAGCCTCGTCAGAACTCAGACACACACACACACACTGGGGGGCCCTCTGGCTCAGGCCTGTCCAGGACCTGGGTTCTCCATCAGCCCACACCTCCCATAGACATTCTTAATGGGACCAATCTAGCCAGCCACAAATCATCCTGCCTTAGACTGGACTACATACTGAGACAGAGGGGGAGAGAAAGGGGGGAGGGAGAGAGAACGGGAGAGAGAGGGATTGAAGAGTGGAAAGAGAGAGAGAGAGGAAGGGAGAGAGAGATATGGAAGAGTGTAAAGAGAGAAAGAGGTAGAGAGAGATAGAAAGAGGTAGAGAGAGATGGAAGAGTATAAAGAGAGAGAGAGGAAGGGATAGAGAGATGGACCAGTGCAAATATAAAGAGGTAGAGAGAGATGTAAGAGTGTAAAGAGAGAGAGAGAGGAAGGGAGAGAAAGAGATGGACGAGTGTAAAGTGAGAAAGAGGTAGAGAGAGAGATGGAAGAGTGTAAAGAGAGAGAAAGAGGTAGAGAGAGATGGATGAGTGTAAAGAGAGAGAGATGGAAGAGTGTAAAGAGAGAGAGAGATGGAAGAGTGTAAAGAGAGAGAGAGATTGAAGAGTGTAAAGAGAGAGAGAGATGGAAGAGTGTAAAGAGAGAGAGAGATGGAAGAGTGTAAAGAGAGAGAGATGGAAGAGTGTAAAAGAAAGAGATGGAAGAGTGTAAAGAGAGAGAGAGATGGAAGAGTGGAAAAAGAGAGAGATGGAAGAGTGTAAAGAGAGAGAGAGATGGAAGAGTGTAAAAGAGAGAGAGAGATGGAAGAGTGTAAAGTGTGGAAGAAGAGAGAGATGGAAGAGTGTAAAAGAGAGAGAGAAGATGGAAGATGGAAGAGTGTAAAGAGAGAGATAGATGGAAGAGATAGATGGAAGAGTGTAAAGAGAGAGATGGAAGAGTGTGGAAGAGAGATGGAAAGAGAAAGAGATATGGAAGAGTGTAAAGAGAGAGAGAGATGGAAGAGTGTAAAGAGAGAGAGAGATGGAAGAGTGTAAAGAGAGAGAGATGGAAGAGTGTAAAGAGAGAGATAGATGGAAGAGTGTAAAGAGAGAGAGAGATGGAAGAGTGTAAAGAGAGAGAGAGATGGAAGAGTGTAAAGAGAGAGAGAGATGGAAGAGTGTAAAGAGAGAGAGATGGAAGAGTGTAAAGAGAGAGAGAGATGGAAGAGTGTAAAGAGAGAGAGAGATGGAAGAGTGTAAAAGAGAGAGAGATGGAAGAGTGTAAAGAGAAAGAGATGGAGTGTAAAGGAAGATGGAAGAGTGTAAAGAGAAGAGAGATGTGGAAGAGTGTAAAGAGAGATAGATGGAAGAGGTAAAAGAGAGAGAGATGGAAGAGTGTAAAAGAGAGAGAGATGGAAGAGTGTAAAGAGAGAGAGAGATGGAAGAGTGTAGAGAGAGAGGAAGAGGAGAGAGAGAGATGGAAGAGTGTAAAGAGAGAGAGAGAGATGGAAGAGTGTAAAGAGAGAGATGGAAGAGTGTAAAGAGAGAGAGATGGAAGAGTGTGAAGAGAGAGAGATGGAAGAGTGTGAAGAGAGAGAGATGGAAGAGTGTGAAGAGAGAGAGGAAGCGGGAGAGAGATGTAAGAGTGTATAGAGAGATAGAGGAAGGGAGAGAGTGATGGAAGAGTGTAAAGAGAGAGAGGAAGGGAGAGAGAGATGTAAGAGTGTAAAGAGAGAGAGAGGAAGGGAGAGAGTGATGGAAGAGTGTATAGAGAGAGAGAGGAAGGGAGAGAGAGATGGAAGAGTGTATAGAGAGAGAGAGAGGAAGGGAGAGAGAGATGGAAGAGTGTAGAGGAAGGGAGAGAGAGAGAGGAAGGGAGAGAGTGATGGAAGAGTGTATAGAGAGAGAGAGGAAGGGAGAGAGATGGAAGAGTGTATAGAGAGAGAGTGGAAGGGAGAGAGAGATGGAAGAGAGAGAGAGAGAGGAAGGGAGAGAGTGATGGAAGAGTGTATAGAGAGAGAGAGAGGAAGGGAGAGAGAGATGGAAGAGTGTAGAGAGAGAGAGAGAGAGAGGAAGGGAGAGAGAGATGGAAGAGTGTATGGAAGAGTGTATAGAGAGAGAGAGAGGAAGGGAGAGAGTGATGGAAGAGTGTATAGAGAGAGAGAGGAAGGGAGAGAGTGATGGAAGAGTGTAAAGAGAGAGAGAGGAAGGGAGAGAGAGATGTAAGAGTGTATAGAGAGAGAGAGATGGAAGAGTGTAATATGGAAATGTCTGCTCTACCCAAAATTACAACTAATTAATTGCAGCATTACCACAAAAATGGAAGAGGCAAGTAGAAGGGGAAGGAACTTGTATGTCGGCCCTGTATTAAAGAACATCAGTGGTTACAGAAAAGTGTGATAAATAAAAACATATACCAATTTCATTTAAGGACCAAAAACTGACAACTGTGCCATATAAATGGCAAAATAGTTGGGAAGAGATTTTCGATGTACCCATTCCATGGCACGTGGTTTATGAATTGATACGCAAAACAACGCCGGATTCAAAACTTTGAATTTTTCAATATACAGTGGGGCAAAAAAGTATTTAGTCAGCCACCAATTGTGCAAGTTCTCCCACTTAAAAAGACGAGAGAGGCCTGTAATTTTCATCATAGGTACACTTCAACTATGACAGACAAAATTAGAAAAGAAATCCAGAAAATCACATTGTAGGATTTTTCATGAATTTATTTGTAAATTATGGTGGAAAATAAGTATTTGGTCAATAACAAAAGTTTATCTCAATACTTTGTTATATACCCTTTGTTGGCAATGACAGAGGTCAAACGTTTTCTGTAAGTCTTCACAAGGTTTTCACATACTGTTGCTGGTATTTTGGCCCATTCCTCCATGCAGATCTCCTCTAGAGCAGTGATGTTTTGGGGCTGTTGCTGGGCAACACAGACTTTCAACTCCCTCCAAAGATTTTCTATGGGGTTGAGATCTGGAGACTGGCTAGGCCACTCCAGGACCTTGAAATGCTTCTTACGAAGCCACTCCTTCGTTGCCCGGGCGGTGTGTTATAGGGATCATTGTCATGCTGAAAGACCCAGCCACGTTTCATCTTCAATGCCCTTGCTGATGGAAGGAGGTTTTCACTCAAAATCTCACGATACATGGCCCCATTCATTCTTTCCTTTACACGGATCAGTCGTCCTGGTCCCTTTGCAGAAATACAGCCCCAAAGCATGATGTTTCCACCCCCATGCTTCACAGTAGGTATGGTGTTCTTTGGATGCAACTCAGCATTCTTTGTCCTCCAAACACGATGAGTTGAGTTTTTACCAAAAAGTTATATTTTGGTTTCATCTGACTATATGACATTCTCCCAATCTTCTTCTGGATCATCCAAATGCTCTATAGCAAACTTCAGACGGGCCTGGACATGTACTGCTTAAGCAGGGGGACACGTCTGGCACTGCAGGATTTGAGTCCCTGGTGGCGTAGTGTGTTACTGATGGTAGGCTTTGTTACTTTGGTCCCAGCTCTCTGCAGGTCATTCACTAGGTTCCCCTGTGTGGTTCTGGGATTTTTGCTTATCGTTCTTGTGATCATTTTGACCCCACGGGGTGAGATCTTGCGTGGAGCCCCAGATCGAGGGAGATTATCAGTGGTCTTGTATGTCTTCCATTTCCTAATAATTGCTCCCACAGTTGATTTCTTCAAACCAAGCTGCTTACCTATTGCAGATTCGGTCTTCCCAGCCTGGTGCAGGTCTACAATTTTGTTTCTGGTGTACTTTGACAGCTATTTGGTCTTGGCCATAGTGGAGTTTGGAGTGTGACAGTTTGAGGTTGTGGACAGGTGTCTTTTATACTGATAACACGTTCAAACAGGTGCCATTAATACAGGTAACGAGTGGAGGACAGAGGAGCCTCTTAAAGAAGAAGTTACAGGTCTGTGAGAGACAGAAATCTTGCTTGTTTGTAGGTGACCAAATACTTATTTTCCACCATAATTTGCAAATAAATTCATTAAAAATCCTACAATGTGATTTTCTGGATTTTATTTCTCATTTTGTCTGTCATAGTTGAAGTGTACCTATGATGAAAATTACAGGCCTCTCTCATCTTTTTAAGTGGGAGAACTTTCACAATTGGTGGCTGACTAAATACTTTTTTGCCCCACTGTAAATTACTATACAAATTTCTTGCAACTAATAGAATGTTATATATATGGGGGATACAATCTTCCCAGCTCTACAGATTCTGCTGTGAGGAGGCAGAGTCATTAGATCATTTATTTTGGTATTGTCCATATGTAGCTCATTTTTGGTCACAGGTCCAGGAATGGCTGAAGCATTGCAACATTTGCCTAGAACTAACGCTGCAGATAGCAATATTGGGTGACTTGAAAAGCCATAGTCAACCAATCAATAATATAATTACTATTTTAGCACATTTTAAATTTTTAATTTACAATCTGTAGAAGCTATGAGAATAGAAAGGTTCAGTGCTTTTGTAAAGCATCACAGCACAGTTGACACATATATGGCAAATAGAAATCCAAAATGGATGATGTTGAGAGATAGATGGGAGGGGTTGAATGGAGATGAAGGGTGGGAATAATAACAAGATAAACAATGTAAAGCATACAGGATCTGTAAAATGTATATAGGTTCAGAAATGTTGTGAAATAGCATAGTTACAAATAGAAATCAAACCGGATGGACATCAGAAATAGAGGAAGGACTAAGAACAAACAAGAGAGAACTATTGTAAAGTAGACTGTGTCTGTAAAATGTGTATAAGATGTCTAAATTGAAGGTAAAAGCAGAAGTGTTTATTAGTTTACTCCAATTGGGGGATCGGTGGAAGGGTTTGCAGGGAATAATAATAAAGGTATATTCTTTAAAAAAAGTATGTATGTCTATGTAGGTATGTGTATGTATATATGTGTATATGTATGCATGCGTGAATGGATATATATATTTACCCCAAAAATATGGGGGATTGGAAATGATGCAGACAATTACATTGGAAGCAACATTCTTTCCGCAATATTAAGCTGATCCTCCCTCTAAAATGAAATAGAACAAAACATACATTTTAAAAAGTGTAAAGGGGTAGATAGGAAGGGAGAGAGAGATGGAAGGGAGAGAGAGATGGAAGGGAGAGAGAGAGATGGAAGGGGAGAGAGAGATGGAAGGGGAGAGAGAGAGATGGAAGGGAGAGAGAGAGATGGAAGGGAGAGAGAGATGGAAGGAGAGAGAGATGGAAGGGAGAGAGAGAGATGGAGATGGAAGGGAGAGAGAGAGATGGAAGGGGAGAGAGAGAGATGGAAGGGAGAGAGAGAGAGATGGAAGGGAGAGAGAGAGAGATGGAAGGGAGAGAGAGAGATGGAAGGGAGAGAGAGAGAGATGGAAGGGAGAGAGAGAGAGATGGAAGGGAGAGAGAGAGAGATGGAAGGGAGAGAGAGATGGAAGGGAGAGAGAGAGAGATGGAAGGGAGAGAGAGAGAGATGGAAGGGAGGGAGAGATGGAAGAGAGATGGAAGGGAGAGAGAGATGGAAGGGAGAGAGAGATGGAAGAGAGAGAGATGGAAGGGGGAGAGAGAGAGAGATGGAAGGGAGAGAGAGAGAGATGGAAGGGAGAGAGAGAGATGGAAGGGAGAGAGAGAGATGGAAGGGGAGAGAGAGATGGAAGGGAGAGAGAGATGGAAGGGAGAGAGAGATGGAAGGGGAGAGAGAGAGATGGAAGGGAGAGAGAGAGAGATGGAAGGGAGAGAGAGAGATGGAAGATGGGAGAGAGAGATGGAAGGGAGAGAGAGATGGAAGGGAGAGGGAGATGGAAGGGGAGAGGGAGATGGAAGGGAGAGAGAGATGGAAGGGAGAGAGAGATGGAAGGGAGAGAGAGAGATGGAAGGGAGAGAGATGGAGATGGGAGAGAGAGAGATGGAAGGGAGAGAGAGATGGAAGGGAGAGAGAGAGATGGAAGGGGAGAGAGAGATGGGAGGGAGAGAGAGATGGAAGGGAGAGAGAGATGGAAGGGAGAGAGAGATGGAAGGGAGAGAGATGGAAGGGAGAGAGAGATGGAAGGGAGAGAGAGATGGAAGGGAGAGAGAGATGGAAGGGGGAGAGAGAGATGGAAGGGAGAGAGAGATGGAAGGGAGAGAGAGATGGAAGGGAGAGAGAGATGGAAGGGAGAGAGAGATGAAGGGAGAGAGAGAGATGGAAGGGAGAGCGAGATGGAAGGGAGAGCGAGATGGAAGGGAGAGAGAGATGGAAGGGAGAGAGAGAGATGGAAGGGAGAGAGAGGATTTTGGATGTGTGTTCTTTAGAAAGGCCAAGCCATCAGCGTGCCTGCATCCCATGTCTCCGTGGTTACCGGGTGTGTGATGTGTACTGGATGTGACACTAGCGCTGCGGCATTCCAGACCGCCTCCGGACAGACGGAAGGGAGGGTGTGTGTGTGTGTAGATCTGTGTTTGTGTGGCGATCAGTGTGTGTGCTGATGAGGGATGCTGTGCACTGCAGTGACAAGGACACTCTTACCTTCAGAGTCCCACGACGCTGGCTAACTATTCAAACACAACCTCCTCAGCCCTACCTGCCTCTCCCTCTCTTTCTTTCATTCTCTCCCTCTACCTCTCTCTTTCTCCCCCACCCTCTCTCCCTGCGTCAGAAGCAACCATATGGAAAGCATTATTCCCGTCGTTCTTTCTCACCGCAAACATTCCAGCAGCCCTTCCAGCACTCAGTGACTTTACAGCAACCTTGTAGTTCTTCTATGTTAGCAACTCTCTCTCCCTTTCTCCATCTCTCTGACCATCTCTCCCTCTCTCTCTCTCCCTTTCTCCATCTCTCTGACCATCTCTCCCTCTCTCTCCCTTTCTCCATCTCTCTGACCATCTCTCCTCTGACCATCTCTCTCTCTCTCCCTTTCTCCATCTCTCTGACCATCTCTCCCTCTCTCTCTCCCTTTCTCCATCTCTCTGACCATCTCTCCCTCTCTCTCCCTTTCTCCATCTCTCTGACCATCTCTCCCTCTCTCTCTCTCTCTCTCTCTCTCCCCTTTCTCCATCTCTCTGACCATCTCTCCCTCTCTCTCTCCCTTTCTCCATCTCTCTGACCATCTCTCCCTCTCTCTCTCCCCTTTCTCCATCTCTCTGACCATCTCTCCCCTCTCTCTTCCTTTCTCTCTCTCTGACCATCTCTCCCTCTCTCTCTCTCTCCCTTTCTCCATCTCTCTGACCATCTCTCCTCTCTCTCTCCCTTTCTCCATCTCTCTGACCATCTCTCCCTCTCTCTCTCCCTTTCTCCATCTCTCTGACCATCTCTCCCTCTCTCTCTGTCCCTTTCTCCATCTCTCTGACCATCTCTCCCTCTCTCTCTCTCCCTTTCTCTCTCTCTCTCCCTTTCTCTCTCTCTGACCATCTCTCTCTCTCTCCCTTTCTCTCTCTGACCATCTCTCCCTCTCTCTCTCCCTTTCTCTCTCTCTGACCATCTCTCTCTCTCTCTCCCTTTCTCTCTCCTGACCATCTCTCTCTCTCTCTCTCCCTTTCTCTCTCTCTGACCATCTCTCCTCTCTCTCTCTCCCTTTCTCTCTCTCTGACCATCTCTCTCTCTCTCTCTCCCTTTCTCTCTCTCTGACCATCTCTCTCCCTCTCTCTCTCTCCCTTTCTCTCTCTCCCTTTCTCTCTCTCTGACCATCTCTCTCTCTCTCCCTTTCTCTCTCTCTGACCATCTCTCCCTCTCTCTCTCCCTTTCTCTCTCTCTGACCATCTCTCTCTCTCTCTCCCTTTCTCTCTCTCTGACCATCTCTCCCTCTCTCTCTCCCTTTCTCTCTCTCTGACCATCTCTCTCTCTCTCTCTCCCTTTCTCTCTCTCTGACCATCTCTCCCTCTCTCTCTCTCCCTTTCTCTCTCTCCCTTTCTCTCTGACCATCTCTCTCTGTCTCTCTCTCTCTCTCTCTCTCTCTCCTTTCTCTCTCTCTGACCATCTCTCTCTCTCTCTCTCCCTTTCTCTCTCTCTGACCATCTCTCCCTCTCTCTCTCTCCCTTTCTCTCTCTCCCTTTCTCTCTGACCATCTCTCTCTCTGTCTCTATCTCTCTCTCTCTCTCTCTTCAATGTAATTGCTCCATTTCTCTTGCTCTTTCTCACTCTCATTCATTCCATTTCCTCTCCTTTCACACCTCCTCCTCCTCATCACTTGCTCTTTTCTTCTCACTGATCTAGGCAATGACTCCTTAGTGGAAGATAGTCAAAGGTTGCATCCTTTTGACCAGGGCCCTATGACAAATCATAGAAGGAATAGTGCGCCGTTTGGGACAGCCAAATTGTCATCAATGACCTTCTCTACTCTGAAAACTCTGTGTGCTCTCAAAGAAGGTCTCTGTACCATAGTAATGCTCTTGAGATAACCAAGTCTTTATTTAATGATGTGATAGCACTGTGGAACCCCTGCTGTATGTAGACTGAGTATGGATGGATGTATATCTTTGGTCTCCTCAATGAGACTTGCATTGATGTTTGCACAGTAGTGTGGAAGACTTTGCACTCCATGTGTGCGTGCTCGCATCCGCATCCGTGTGTGTGTGACAGTGTGTGTACATTGGGGCCTTCCGAGACCGCTCAGGACCTGTCTGTGTGATTAGGTGTATACCATGAGTCTACCCCAGACAGGTTAATGCATGTGCTCCATAAATCTACCAGAGAACTGGTTTACTATTCAATAATGGGAATGTACTTTGGGGTCCTTTGTAGCACATGAGGTTGTGTTTAGTTTAATGGACAAATCATGGAGATCTATTGGTTTGAAGTAAGACTCTAATTTATTTTTATCTAGCTCCTCTGTGGGGGTTTGAGGGCTTTTTCTCATGGGCACAGACTCAACACTCTGTCTTGTCTGTGCTGGTTGGGTTGGTTTCGACCCCCGCATTCTCATGTTCTCACACACAGGGATAGAGAGAGGCACTCAGAAACACACATCCCTGTTGTCCCGCTGGCTGCACCTGTGTGGCTTTGGTTCGGACACGGCTCAAGTTGCCTCTGAGGAATCTGGGATATGTGGGGAACTGAATACGCTATCTAACCAGCCACTGTATGGTACACACACACACACACACACACACACACACACACACACACACACTCAGTAGAGACACACACACTCAGCAGAGACAGACGGAGAGAGGGCAGAGGGGAGGAGATGAGGAGAGGGGATAGAAGAGAAGGAGGGAGTAGAGGTCAGAAGAGGAGGGGGTGAGGGTCAGAGAAACTAACACTCCAGTCTTTTCTCTAGCCGTGAAGGTCGAGGCAGGGCGGCGGCCGGTGTTGAGAAAATGATGTTTCTGCCCTCATAAAAGACCCCCAAGAAGAAAGGAGAGGAAAGTCCCCCCCCCTCCCCCTCCTCCCTCACTCAACCCCCTCCTCCCTCCATCACCTCTGGCCCCTCCATCCCCCACTCCGTGTTTCAAAGTGTGGCCACATGAATGGCACTATTGTCTGTCGGGAGAGAGGGAGCGAGGGATAGAGAGAGAGATGCGGTCCAACAAAGGGAGAGAGGCAGGGCGCTGAGGGCAAGTGAGTTGAGCTGCATCTGTTCATTTATTCTGGGTCTGGTCCCAAGTGATTTATTTAGTTGGAAAGGCAAACTCTATAAAGTTGTTTAAAAGGTCACGTTACTTAACTTAACTCAGTTATATGTGAGCATTGGAACCAAGGTTTGTTTTGTTATAGAACCGTCCTGCACAGAAAGACTGTTGAGATGTGTGTTGCGTACAGAACTTTAATTGAAGCATTATGTGTGTCCTGTAACAGTAGCCCAGTGATACTGGTTAGCTGTGTTGACCTGAGAGGGCGTAGCAGGGAAGCAGGGGAAGGAAAGGTGTGAAACGCATACTAATCTCAGTGAGCCTCCAAAGCACCACCCAACAAGCGAGGCTACTGTTAACCATCAGTGAGCATATTTCTACCAAGACTCTAAACACTGTTTCTGTTTTTCTATCGCCCCGCTTTTCTTTCTCTTTTTCTCTATTTCTGTCTCGTTGTCTATTTCCCTGTTTTCTCCCTTTCAGTTTTTGAACAGACATCTGTATTTGAGCTCTCTCTTTATCTTTCCTTCCCTCTTGTTGTTCTACCTGTGTCTCTCTCCCCCTCACTCTTTCTTTTTTAAACATACCTTTTTCTTCCTCCTTCTCCCTCTGTTTTGACCATTACACCTGCCTGCCCAGTATCATTTTTTCCATCACTCACCGGCTCCTTCCATCCACCCCTCCTTCTCCCCCTCTCTCCATCTCTCCCTCCCTCAGCTAAGTGCAGTTCTCAGACGCGTTGTTTGCTCTGCCATTCTTTAGCTCAGGTCTACTGTGACATAGTTAGGCTGCCATCATCTCTCTTAATGTTATTGTTTACATGGAAGCCCCTTAGCAACCGCCTATGTGACTGGAAGGCATGTAGACCTTTTATAAATGGTTTATGTGCCTGTGTGTTTCTGTCTGTGCGTGTGTGTCTGTGCCTGTGAGTGTTTGTGTGTGTGTGTGTTTGAGGCCCAGCCCAGCTCCTCACTTCTCCTGGTGCGGGGGTGTGTGTTGAGTGCAGTTAGTGCTTCCCTCTCCAGTGTGAGTGCTTAGTGATAACCTCCTGAACTTAGTGATAACAACAGGAACGCCCAGTTCCTCTGCTGCCGCATGCCTCTACTACGCTAGCACTGTGCTAGGCTAGCTTCTTCACTAGCATCTATATGGTCATTGGCTAAATTCCCCATTCATTTTACATGTCTGCTGCTAGCCAAAAACATGCTAACAGCTACTCAATTAGTGTATCTTTGGTCACACAGGCTTAATTCCCCATTGACTATTTGCTACTACTAGCGAAACATGCTAATGCTAACAGATTAAAGATAGCCTAACAGTGCTTTGAATAAATAAATGGATGAGTCAGTTGGTCTCAGTCCGTAATGCCCTCTTCTCTCTCTCTGTTCTGACTGGCTAAATGTTGCCAAGCTCCCAGGGCGGTCTGAGAGCATCTTGACTGGCTGCATCACCGCTTGGTTTGGCAATTGCTTGGCATCCGACTGCAAGGCGCTACAGAGGGTAGTGCGTACGGCCCAGTACATCACTGAGGCTGACCTCCCTGCCATTCAGGACCTCTATACAAGACGGTGTCAGAAGAAGGCCCTAAAAATTGTCAAAGACTTCAGCCACCCAAGTCATATACTGTTCTCTCTGCTACCGCATGGCAAGTGTTACCAATGCACCAAGTCTGGAAACAAGACTTGACCCCAAGCCATAAAAATGCTAAATAGCTACCCGGACTATCTGACTCACTGCTTTGCACTCTGTTGACATATGCTGTTTCTACTGTTTATTACCTGTCACTTTACCCCAACCTATACAGTACGTCACTTTACCCCAACCTATACAGTACGTCACTTTACCCCAACCTATACAGTACGTCACTTTACCCCAACCTATACAGTACGTCACTTTACCCCAACCTATACAGTACGTCACTTTACCCCAACCTATACAGTACGTCACTTTACCCCAACCTATACAGTACGTCACTTTACCCCAACCTATACAGTACGTCACTTTACCCCAACCTATACAGTACGTCACTTTACCCCAACCTATACAGTACGTCACTTTACCCCAACCTATACAGTACGTCACTTTACCCCAACCTATACAGTACGTCGTACAGTGGCTTGCGAATGTATTCACCCCGTGGCATTTTTCCTATTTTGTTGCCTTACAACCTGAAATTTGTATCATTTGATTTACACAACATGTCTACCACTTTGAAGATGCAAAATATTTTTTATTGTGAAACAAACAAGAAATAGGACGACAAACTGAAATCTTGAGTGTGCATAACTATTCACCCCCCCCCCCAAAGTCAATACTTTGTGGAGCCACCTTTTGCAGCAAATACAGCTGCAAGTCTCTTGGGGTATGTCTCTATAAGCTTGGCACATCTAGCCACTTTTGCCCATTCTTCAAGACAAAACTGCTCCAGCTCCTTCAAGTTGGATGGCTTCCGCTGGTGTACAGCAATCTTTAAGTTATACCACAGATTCTTAATTGGATTGAGGTCTGGGCGTTGACTAGGTCGTTCCAAGGCATTTAAATGTTTCCCCTTAAACCACTAGAGTGTTGCTTTAGCAGTATGCTTGGGGTCATTGTCCTGCTGGAAGGTAAACCTCTGTCCCAGTCTTAAATCTCTGGAAGACTGAAACAGGTTTCCCTCAAGAATTTCCCTGTCTTTAACGCCATCCATCATTCCTTCAATTCTGACCAGTTTCTCAGTCCCTGCCAATGAAAAACATCCCCACAGCATGATGCTGCCACCACCATGCTTTACTGTGGGGATGGTGTTCTCTGGGTGATGAGAGGTGTTGAGTTTGCGCCAGACATAGCGTTTTTCTTGATGGCCAAAAAGCTCAATTTTAGCCTCATCTGACTGGAGTACCTTTTTCCAAATGTTTGTGGAGTCTCCCACATGCCTTTTGGCAAACAGCAAACGTGTTTGCTTATTTCGTTCTTTAAGCAATGGCTTTTTTCTGGCCACTCTTAGAGTGTATGGCTTAAAGTAGTCCTATGGACAGATACTCCAATCTCTGCTGTGGAGCTTTGCAGCTCCTTCAGGGTTATCTTTGGTCTCTTTGTTGCCTCTCTGATTAATGCCCTCCTTGCCTGGTCCATGAGTTTTGGTGGACGGCCCTCTCTTGGCAGGTTTGTTGTGGTAACATATTCTTTCCATTGTTTAATAATGGATTTAATGTTCCTCCGTGGGATGTTCAAAGTTTCTGATATTTTTTTATAACCCAACCCTGATCTGTACTTCTCCACAACTTTGTCCCTGACCTGTTTGGAGAGCTCCTTGGTCTTCATTGTGCCGCTTGCTTGGTGGTGCCCCTTGCTTAGTGGTATTGCAGACTCTGGAGCCTTTCAGAACAGGTGTATATAGATTGAGATCATGTGACAGATCATGTGACACTTAGATTGCACACAGGTGGACTTTATTTAACTAGTTATGTGACTTCTGAAGGTAATTGGTTGCACCAGATCTTATTTATGGGCTTTCTGTTTTTTGTTTACTTTTGAAACAAGTAATTATTTTCATTTCGCTTCAACAATTTGGACTATTTTGTGTATGTCCATTACATGAAATCCTTACAGCCAAGTTATCATTACTCATTGTGTATTTATTCCTTGTGTTGTAATTTTGTTCTATTATTTTTTCAATTTTTCACTCTCCATTGTTGGGTAGGGTGGGTCCGTAAGTAAGCATTTGACTGTTAGTCCGCACCTGTTGTTTACAAATCATGTGACAAATAAAATGTGATTTGATTTGATCCTCTGCTGCCAGGGTATATAACATAATGATTAATAAGAACTGTTGATATTTATTTTATAAAAAATAAAAAATGTAGTACAGAAAATACACACAAAAATGCAAAATGCAAGCCTTGTACACTGTCATAATAAACTAACACGTTCATCAGTAATAAGGTCCTCAATCTGCTTTCTGAATTCCCCTAGAGGCACCAAAACATCCATTTTAAGGACATTTTGGAGATTGTTCCACAACTAAGGTTTAACTAAACTTAAGCTGGTTTACCTCTCTCCATAGAGACCAAAGGTATTTCCTGAGTTAACCATCCCCGAGACCGGAGGTGGTAACTCCTATGTCTAAAGTTTAGTCATGATGTTAGGTACAGTGGGACTTTTGTAAAAGGATTTTACAAATGAAAACATAGCAATGTATCGACATACCTGACATCAACCAACTTTCTGGTAGAGAATGCAGTAATGACTACTTAAACTGTCGCCCGTAGGAAAGCCCAGTGTACGATAATAACCGGCATCTGGCGGCTTTAATGGAGTGGCAGCTGCGTTCATCTGGATGATGTTGCCATTGTCTAGGACCGATATGAACGTTGACTGAATCATCTGCTTTCTACTACTTAGCGAGAGGCAGGACCTATTTCTATAGAAGAAGCCCATATCTATTTTCAGCCTCTCAACTAACTCATCAACATGCTTTTTATCTATCCAAATACCCAGATGTTTATAAGCAGGGACACCATCCACATGGACACCATCCAAAGTACATGTGCTTATGTCATCAGTTATTTTTATGCTCTCTAGAGAACAACATATACCTAGTTTTACCTGCGTTCCTTACTAATTTAAGGTCAATAAAGTTCTGAGTAGGGAGGTGAGGTGTTGGTATGGGTTGGTATGGGAGGGGTTGGGGTCACCTGCCAGATAAACATGTGTCCTTGAGTGACAATAAAAATAGAATGGAGAAATTACCTTCGAGGACTGAGACACGTGTCTCATGTTGTTGCTTTGGGTTACAAGCCACTAACCTCTCTCTTTGCTCCTCCATCCCTCTCTCTTTGCTCCTCCATCCCTCTCTCTTTGCTCCTCCATCCCTCTCTCTTTCCCCCTTCATCCATCTCTCTCCAGGTTTTTGGACGATAAGGGCTACGTCCTCTACCCTCAGATCGGGGACCGCCTGGACCTCATCTGTCCGTCGTCTGACCCGCCCAGCCAGCGGGCCCCCGCCGAGTATGAGTTCTACAAGCTATATCTGGTGTCGTCACGTGACCAAGCGGACAGGTGTGAGGTGACGGGCGCGCCCAACCTTCTGCTCACCTGTGACAAGCCCAACAATGACATGAGGTTCACCATCAAGTTCCAGGAGTACTCTCCTAACCTGTGGGGACACGAGTTCAAGACCAACGCTGACTACTACATCATCGGTGAGTAGGGAGAATTGGAGTGTGTTTGTGTGCCTGATTATACAGCAATTCTGTTTTGAGGGATTTGTGTGTGTGTGTGTGTGTGTGTGTGTGTGTGTGTGTGTGTGTGCGCTAATTGTGCAACTTTTGGGTGATAGAGTTTGCCTGTTGTGTATATGTACACGCTTGTGTGTAAGTGTGTTATGTTTTTCCTGGGTGTGTGTGTGTGTGTATCTTTGTTTGAGTGTGTTATGTTCCATCTCTCCTCGGTGGATGCTGTTTTGGCCCAGAGCATGTTTATTGTTATTGCCAGCCTTGCAGTGACCAGGGATGGCGTCCAGCTTTTTGTTTTGGTTAATTTGAGGTTTGTTTGTGGTGAATACGTGATGATGTCATCAACACGAGCCAAGCCAAGTGTGTGTATCACATGGAAAAATCTCTCTAATGTTACATCAAGCGAAGCCTCTCCACCAAACAAGGGAGCTTAGAATGGATTCAGGAGTTCAGGAGCACTCTAACACACACATATGTACACACACATACATACACTGCGTTTTGAACTCCTGAAGGCAGACATTATTAGATTGCTATAATGTAGACTCCCTCCCACGCACCTGGAAGCCCCATTCATGGTATTAATGCTCTTTTCTCCTAGGATCCAGATTTACTGTGTTAATGCTCTTTTCTCCTAGGATCCAGATTTACTGTATTAATGCTCTTTTCTCCTAGGATCCAGATTTACTGTGTTAATGCTCTTTTCACCTGGGATCCAGATTTACTGTGTTAATGCTCTTTTCACCTAGAATCCAGATTTACTGTGTTAATGCTCTTTTCTCCTAGGATCCAGATTTACTGTGTGAATGCTCTTTTCTCCTAGGATCCAGATTTACTGTGTTAATGCTCTTTTCACCTGTGATCCAGATTTACTGCGTTAATGCTCTTTTCACCTGGGATCCAGATTTACTGCGTTAATGCTCTTTTCACCTGGGATCCAGATTTACTGCGTTAATGCTCTTTTCACCTGTGATCCAGATTTACTGTGTTAATGCTCTTTTCACCTGTGATCCAGATTTACTGCGTTAATGCTCTTTTTACCTGGGATCCAGATTTACTGCGTTAAATGCTCTTTTCACCTGGGATCCAGATTTACTGTGTTAATGCTCTTTTCACCTGGGATCCAGATTTACTGTGTTAATGCTCTTTTCACCTGTAATCCAGATTTACTGCGTTAATGCTCTTTTCACCTGGGATCCAGATTTACTGCGTTAATGCTCTTTCCAGATTTACTGCGTTAATGCTCTTTCACCTGGGATCCAGATTTACTGCGTTAATGCTCTTTTCACCTGGGATCCAGATTTACTGTGTTAATGCTCTTTTCACCTGGGATCCAGATTTACTGTGTTAATGCTCTTTTCACCTGGGATCCAGATTTACTGTGTTAATGCTCTTTTCACCTGTGATCCAGATTTACTGCGTTAATGCTCTTTTCACCTGGGATCCAGATTTACTGCGTTAATGCTCTTTTCACCTGGGATCCAGATTTACTGCGTTAATGCTCTTTTCACCTGGGATCCAGATTTACTGTGTTAATGCTCTTTTCTCCTAGGATCCAGATTTACTGTGTTAATGCTCTTTTCTCCTAGGATCCAGATTTACTGTATTAATGCTCTTTTCACCTGGGATCCATATTTACTGTTTCAGAGAGAGAAAGAGAGGAACCAAATCCATTCCCAAAACCTAGCTATTTCTGTTCTATATTTGCCTTACAGTTTCAGTGTGTTTGTGGTTTGTGATTTGACTTGGGTTGGGTTGGGTTGAGGAGTGTAGGGTGTGTGTGTGTGTGTGTGTGTGTGTGTGTGTGTATGTGTGTCTGCGTGTGTGTGTCTGTTAGATCAGGTGTGTTTGCCCACCACAACCAGCAACAATAGCTGCCTGCTGTGTTATGAAGTGTCCAGATAAGAACTACAGATTTGCCAGATCCATTCTACAGCCCCAATCACGGTCTACACTGCCTAGCCACACCTGCCATCCGGGGTATCCACAGTATGGACGGGAGTGTTTTATCTTCCCTCGGACAGGTTTGGGATCGATTGACAGCTCCAGCCCTGATCAATGAGGGCTCAAATGCAAGGTCACACACACAGACAGATGCAGAGATAGAGGGATGGAGGGAGAGAGAAAGAGATGTGTGTGGAATATTGGGAGAAGATGGATGATTCGATGTTGACAAGCTGTCTGTTTTTGTGCGTGTTCAAGTGCGTATGTGTAATTCTATGAGTAGAGGTTGCGTACGGTCTGAGTCAATTATTTGATGTTATAAGTGTGTACTGTAGAGTTTTTTCAAGTGTGTTTTGCTCATTTAGAGTGCCATTATGATGTGTGTATGCATGTACATGCATTTGATTAATATTGTAATCAGCCAGTAGTGTGTGTGTGTGTGTGTGTGTGTGTGTGTGTGTGTGTGTGTGTGTGTGTGTGTGTGTGTGTGTGTGTGTGTGTGTAAGCATCAGTGCATGTGTGCGCGTTTGGAGTGTAAAGTGCAGATGAGTCCATCCCTCAGGCAATTGTCTTGTAATTAGCCCATACCTTTAGCATGTGGGAATGTATAGACAGTGGACTAAATGAGCTGGAACGTAGACTGATATGAGAGAGAGAAATGTTGGATCGAACTCAGGAAGAGAGTGAGAGAAGAAAAAAATACGTTGTTGTAAAAGTGTCAGAGATTTCACAAAGATTTCACACATTGCAAATCTCTCTCAATCTTTCTCATCTCACACTCTCTTTCTCTCTCCCTCTCTCC
The DNA here is from genome assembly GCF_018296145.1 of Oncorhynchus tshawytscha. Taxonomy (NCBI): domain Eukaryota; kingdom Metazoa; phylum Chordata; class Actinopteri; order Salmoniformes; family Salmonidae; genus Oncorhynchus; species Oncorhynchus tshawytscha. Next base: position 19,678,679 of record NC_056438.1, on the reverse strand, counting down.
CTCTCTCTCTCTCTCTCTCTCTCTCTCTCTCTCTCTCTCTCTCTCTCTCTCTCCTTTCTCCTCTTCACCATTCAAAGATCCTAAGTGTGACACAAAAACTCCTGATATCTAGCTGAACCACAGATCAAACCTCTTTGAAAAGCAGGTCCCTTTGTAACAAAACACACACACACACACACACACACACACACACACACACACACACACACACACACACACACACACACACACACACACACACACACGACGTGGACGGCTGCCATCAGAAACAGAGATATAGATGACACTAGTTGTCTTTGTTAGAGAGCAGAGGATGAAACATCTTTCCATCCACTGATCTCAAGTCAGCCATCCTGCCAACAGCAGAAGCTTCTCAAATGAAACCTTTTGTTTTTTCGACTGATCTGGAGTCAGTGATCCTGGAGAGTCAGCTTCTCAAAAGCTTTTTATAAATCAGCACTGCTCACCTCTTTGGTGAAAAGAGAGACACTATACAGATATATTTAAAACAGGGAGAACATAGAGAGGGGGAACATGTAGAGAGAGAGAGACAGGGAGAAAAAGAGGTAGGATTATGCCAGGTAGAGGAGGAGAGAGAAGGGATGAAAGGATGAGAGCGAGATCCTGAGAGGGGAGGAGTAGAGATAGATTAAGGAGGTACAGAGGAAGAAAAATAAGGAGAGATGCATTTGTGTCAAAGAAACAGGGAGTGGATGATCGCGGGCCAGAGGGAGGGAAAGAGAGATGAGTGAAAGGCAGAGGTCATGTAGTTTCCCTTGCGGACATGCAGATGTCCTTTCTCAGAGAAAGAGAGAGGGAGAAAGAGAGAGGAATATTGTGTGTGAGAGAAAAGGATAGAGAGAGGGAGAAAGAGAGAGGAATAGCGTGTGTGAGAGAAAAGGATAGAGAGAGGGAGAAAGAGAGAGGGAGAAAGAGAGAGGAATAGCGTGTGTGAGAGAAAGGGATAGAGAGAGGGAGAAAGAGAGAGGGATATTGTGTGTGAGAGAAAAGGATTGAGAGAGGAATAGCGTGTGTGAGAGAAAGGGATAGAGAGAGGGAGAAAGAGAGAGGGAAAGGGAAAGAGAAACAGATAGGGAGAGGGAGAAAGAGAGAGGGAGAAAGAGAGAGGGAGCAAGGGAGAGGGAGAAAGGGAGAGGGAGAAAGAGAGAGTGAGAAAGGGAGAGGGAAAAAGGGAGAGGGAGAAAGGGAGAGGAATAGTGTGTGTGAGAGAGCGAGAGAGAGAGAGAGGGAGAAAGGGATAGAGAAAGAGAGAGGGAGAAAGGGATAGAGAAAGGGATAGAGAAAGAGAGAGGGAGAAAGGGATAGAGAAAGGGATAGAGAAAGGGATAGAGAAAGAGAGAGGGAGAAAGGGATAGAGAAAGGGATAGAGATAGAGAGGGAGAAAGGGATAGAAGACAAAAGATTTAAGTGTCTTTGAACGGGGTATGGTAGGAGGTGCCAGGCGCATCGGTTTGAGTCAAGAACTGCAACGCTGCTGGGTTTTTCACAATCAACAGTTTCCTGTTTGTATCAAGGGTGGTCCACCACACAAAGGACATCCAGCCAACTTGGCACAATTGTAGGAAACATTGGAGTCAACATGGGCCAGCATCCCTGTGGAACACTTTCCACACCTTGTAGAGTGCATGCCCTGACAAATGGAGGCTGTTCTGAGGGCAGTAGGGGGTGCAACTCAATATTAGGTGTTTCTAGTGTTTTGTCCACTCAGTGTATATCAAATAACTATGTTTTGATATGTAACTGCTGTGTAAAAAAAAGTGCCATGTATGTCAAATGTGTGTAGAATTTAGAGTAGCAGTCTGAAGTTTGGACACACCTACTCATTCAAGGGTTTTTCTTTATTTTGACTATTTTCTACATTGTACTGTACATATACAATTGAAGTGGGAAGTTTACATACACTTAGGTTGGAGTCATTAAAACTAGTTTTTCAACCGCTACACACATTTCTTATTAACAAGCTATAGTTTTGGCAAGTCAGTTACTACATCTACTTTGTGCATGACACAAGTCATTTTTCCAAAAATGGTTTACTGACAGATTATTTCACTTATAATTCACTGTATCACAATTCCAGTGGGTCAGAAGTTTACATACACTAAATTAACTGCATTTAAACAGCTTGGAAAATTCCAGAAAATGATGTCATGGCTTTAGAAGCTTCTGATATGCTAATTGACATCATTTGAGTCAATTGGAGGTGAACCTGTGGATGTATTTCAAAGCCTACCTTCAAACTCAGTGCCTCTTTGCTTGACATCATGGGAAAATCAAAAGGAATCAGCCAAGACCCCAGAAAAAAAAATTGTAGACCTCTACAAGTCTGGTTCATCCTTGGGAGCAATTTCCAAACGCCTGAAGGTACCACGTTCATCTGTACAAACAATAGTATGCAAGTATAAACACCATGGGATCATGCAGCCATCATACCACTCAGGAAGGAGACGCGTTCTGTCTCCTAGAGATGAATGTACTTTGGTGCAAAAAGTGCAAATCAATCCCTGAACAACAGCAAAGGACCTTGTGAAGATGCTGGAGGAAACGGGTACAAAAGTATCTATATCCACATTAAAATGAGTCCTATATCGACATAACCTGAAAGGGCGCTCAGCAAGGAAGAAGCCACTGCTCCAAAACCTCCATAAAAAAGCCAGACTACAGTTTGCAACTGCACATGAGGACAAAGATCGTCCTTTTTAGAGAAATGTCCTCTGGTCTGATGAAACAAAAATAGAACTGTTTGTCCATAATGACCATCTTTATCTTTGGAGGAAAAATGGGGAGGCTTGCAAGCCAAAGAACACCATCCCAACCACAAAGGACGGAGGTGGCAGCATCATGTTGCACTTCACAAAATAGATGGCATTATAAGGAAAGACAATTATGTGGATATATTGAAGCAACATCTCAAGACATCAGTCAGGAAGTCTTCCAAATGGACAAGTTATTTATTTAACTAGGCAAGTCAGTTAAGAACATATTCTTATTTTCAATGACAGCCTGGAACAGCGGGTTAACTGTCTTGTTCAGAAGCAGAACGGCTGATTTTTACCTTGTCAGCTCGGGGATTTGATCTTGCAACCATTTCGGTTACAAGTCCAATGCTCTAACCACTAGGCTACCTGCCGCTCCAATAACCCCAAGCATACTCCCAAAGTTGTGGCAAAATGGCTGAAGGACAACAAAGTCAAGGTGTTGGAGTGGCCATCGCCAAGCCCTGACCTCAGTCCTATAGAAAATGTGTGGGCAGAACTGAAAATGCGTGTGTGAGAAAGGAGGCCTACAAACCTGACTCAGTTACACAAGCTCTGTCAGGAGGAATGGGCCAAAATTCACACAACTTATTGTGGGAAGCTTGTGGAGGGCTACCCAAAATGTTTTCCCCAAGTAAGACCATTTAAAGGCAATGCTACCAAATACTAATTGAGTGTATGTACACTTCTGACCCACTGGGGATGTGATGAAAGAAATAAAAGCTGAAATAAATTATTCTCTCTGCTATTATTCTGACATTTCACATTCTTAAAATAAAGTGGTGATCCTAACTTGCCTAAGACAGGGAATTTTTACCATGATTAAATGTCAGGAATTGTGAAAAACTGAGTTTAAATGGATTTGGCTAAGGTGTATGTAAACTTCCGACTTCAACTGTAACGACACAGAAATAGCTTTAAAAATGGTTGTTTTTGTCCTCCTTTAATAATACAAATTAAATAAAAGAGATAGATGGAGAGATAGAGAGAGAAAGAGGGGGCACGTCATGTGTACGTTGATGTGAATAGGAAGTGAGAGGAGTCTGACCGAGAGAGAGACAGTGTCACCTCTGCTGCTGTGACACTGAAACACCACAGTCACTTTCAATCACCACATCCCTGTCAGGGGACTGGACACACTCTCACACACACACTAACTCGATACGCAAACACACACGCACACACTAACATATGCATTCTGCTAACACCTGTATACACAAGCATTCTCTCCAATATATGCACTCACACACAATGGGCACTAGGGCTGTCCCCGACAAAAAAATAAAAAATCTTGGTTGACCGGGAGTCATCTTTTCTCTCGACCAATCGATTAGTGGACAGTTTTAAATGTGTATTTTTCCATTTTCAGTGCATTCAGAAAGTATTCAGACCCCTTGACTTTATCCACATTTTTTTACTTTACAGCCCTATTCGATTGTATTGTTTCCCCCCCTCATCAATCTACACACAATACCCCATAATGACATCACAATACCCCATAATGACATCACAATACCCCATAATGACAAAGCAAAAACAGGTTTGTAGAAAATGGAATATCAAATTTACATAAGTATTCAGACTCTTTACTGAGTACTTCGTTGAAGCACCTTTGGCAATGATTATAGCCTACAGTCTTCTTGGGTATAATGCTACATGGTTGGCACACCTATATTTGGCGATTTTCTCGCATTCTTCTCTGCAGATCCTCTCAAGCCCTGTCAGGTTGGATGGGGGGGGTTCAATCTTGGTTTCAAACTGAGGCGTGGCTTCCATCTGGCCACTACCATAAAGGCCTGACTGGTGGGTTGCTGCAGAGATGATTGTCCTTCTGGAAGGTTCTCCCATCTCCACAGAGGAACTCTGGAGCTCTGTCAGAGTGACCATCGGGTTCTTGTTCACCTCCCTGACCAAGGCCCTTCACCCCCGATTGCTCAGTTCAACCGGGTGGCCAGCTCTAGGAAGAGACTTGGTGAGTCCAAACTTCTTCCGTTTAAGAATGATGGAGGCCACTGTGTTTTTGGGGACCTTCAATGCTGCAGAAATGTTTTGGTACCCTTTCCCAGATCCGTGCCTCAACACAATCATGTCTCGGAGCTCTACAGACAATTCCTTCAACCTCATGGCTTTGTTTTTGCTCTGACATGCACTGTCAACTGTGGGACCTAATATAGACAGGTGTGTGCCTTTCCAAATCATGTCCAACAGGTTGACTCCGATCAAGTTGTAGAAACATCTCAAGGATGTTAAATGGAAACAGGTCTCATGCCAAAGGGTCTGAATACTTATGTAAATAAGGTATTTCTGTTTTTATTTGTAATAAATGTGATTTTTTTGTTGTTGCTAAAAACCTGTTTTCGCTTTGTCATTATGCGGTGTTGTGTGTAGATTGCCGAGGGGAAAAAATATTTAATCCAATTTATAATAAGGCTGTAATGTAATGTAACAAAATGTGGAAAAGGCCAAGTGGTCTGAATACTTTCTGAAAGCACTGTAAGACAAACCCAATGTTAGAATAAAATCAACTATATGTTGGCTACTGAGCTTGTCTGATGCTTTAAGCACAGTGATAAAACATCGAGACAGAAATTACTCAAGAGGGAGCCAGAGATCGATACATCCTAATCAGAAGATAAAATGTGTTCCTGACCGTCCTGCTCCCGCTGCCCGCTGCTGCTGGCCATCACAGATTCTGCCTTTATACTCCTGAAGTTGCGGGTATTAAGTACCCCAGCAGTTGGCATCCTTTTCCATTTGGAGTGCCAATTCGTACCATTTTTCCTGATGTCTGTGCCAGCAATGATTTTCATCCGCACATTTTTGTTAAACTATTTCATTTAAAATTAAGTCTTCATATCTACAAATCAATGTCATGTCGTTAATCAAAATTCTATCTAAATGAAAATGATACAATTCTTAAAGTAACTTCTATTGCCAACATGTAAAAATAGCCTACATGAAGCCAACAAATAAAAACATTGCAGCCTGCAGGTAGATAATATCCTAGAAATCACATTAGCTACGCATGGCCTGTCTGCAAGGAACTTGAAGCATTGTATCAACTATCAACTTGAACCAGCCTGAAGCTCATGCTAGCAAGTGTGCAACATTTTCTAAAATATTCTGGACCCTCAGAGTTTCCTGTAACAGTGAGCTCCAGACAGACACAGCTGTAGGCTGTTTTTGCAAGGGATAAGAAGTAATCAGGTAGGCATATTTTATGATGTTTCCACTGGATCAGAGCATGCCATTTTTTTCCCCCTTTTCATGCTGAATGGTTATCAAAAGGGAGAGAGCTGGAAAGATTTTTCAAATAAGCTACGTTGTGGAATAATGTCACTCAATGGATGTAGAAACAGACTTTATTTACTTTCTGTTTGAGGCGAAGAAAACATTTATTTGAGAAGCTCTACAGTGATGGTGAGTTAAGACAATCGGAAATAGTTTCAGAACCCCAAATTAGTACATTTAAAGGCCTACATTTGCATGCAGGCCTGCCAGCCTAGGCCTACTTCTATGGCCTACTACTCAAGATTCACAGGTTCAAACAAAAGAGAATGAATAAATTGACAACTCGTAAATGGAATGAAATATTCCAAAACCTGTTTCTCACATTTGCTCTGCACATGTGGTCACTCCTTCAATGACGACAGTAAGAGTGGAATAATAATATATCAAATGCATTAACAGAAATAATCTTAACCAAACAAACATTGTAGATGATAAATGATGGGAATTAACAGTAAATGTACTACTGTTGATACTGGTGTTGCATACCCGCAGCCTCCACAGTGGATTAGCACACTCAGAGAGGCGTGAATCAGACAGGTGTCTCGTGTGCCATAAAAAAATGTATATATATTTGCGACTGCTCAACTAAAAAAAGATCTCAGTCGACCAACGGCCTATTGATCAAACAATTGACCAGTCGATTAAATGGGGTCAGCCCTAATGGGTACATACAGAGAACCTTGTGGTGTGCAATCATACATACAAGTAAGCTCTTTTCCACACACACACACACACACACACGTATTCCCCACCTGTGGCGTTTTACTCCTATGTCTAGCGACAGATAGCAGCATGTCACTCAGTGTGTGTGTGTACGTGTGCCCATCCATGTGTTTTCCTTCCTGCCTGTCTGTGTGTTTACTCTCTGTGAGTGTGTATGCGTGCTCTCGATCCATGTGTGTGTGTGTGTGTGTGTGTGTGTGTGTCTGATTGATGGCTGGGCTGCTGTGTCTCTCTGTCTGAGCTGAATGGCTCTCAACGGCGTCATTAGGGGAAGGACTCTCTAAGGAGCACGGAGGGCCCGACGCTGCTGCACACACACAGTCCTTGTGGGGACTTTTGGTGATTTTAGGTCCGCACAAGGATAGAAGAACCAACACACACACAGACACAATGGCAGAACAATAAACAATCAACCAGACCAATATGAATAATAGAATAGAGCTGAGTTAAAGGTTTCCACCTAGAAGAGAGTTTCTCTCTCACTCTCTCTCTCTCTCTCTCTCTCTCTCTCTCTCTCTCTCTCTCTCTGGCCCTGGCTGGCTGGACACAGTGCCACTTTACAGTAGTGAGGATGTTTTCAATAATGCAGAGAGAGCCACACACTGGTTAATTCACCAGGGTTAAACTGGAATAAACGAGGAAGTGAGAGAGATTATACAGAGGAGAGAGAGAGGGATGACTAGAGAGACTGAAGAGGGGGATGGAGGGATGTGTAGACGGGGAGAAGGCGGGTCGAAGAGGTGAGGGGGAGAGGGACTGAGAGAAATCTATATCTGCTGAATATTTGAAGATGTTTAATCCAGCAGATTTGAGTTTCCCACTCAGCTCCGAGGCTAGCTAACTCAGCCATAAGGGAGGAGGGAAAGGAGGAGATGGAACGAGGGATGGGACGGGATGTCTAAATATCTCTACTGACAGACACATGTTCTACATGTCTAAATAACTCTACTGACAGACACATGCTCTACATGTCTAAATATCTCTACTGTCCAGCGCCGACAGAGATGGCCGCCTCGCTTCGCGTTCCTAGGAAACTATGCAGTTTTTAGTTTTTTTGACGTGTTATTTCTTACATTAGTACCCCAGGTCATCTTAGGTTTCATTACATACAGTCGAGAAGAACTACTGAATATAAGATCAGCGTCAACTCACCATCAGTACGACCAAGAATATGATTTTCACGAAGCGGATCCTGTGTTCTGCCTTTCAACCAGGACAACGGAATGGATCCCAGCCGGCGACCAAAAAACGACGCAGTAAAAGAGGGAAACGAGGCGGTCTTCTGGTCAGACTCCGGAGACGGGCACATCGTGCACCACTCCCTAGCATTCTTCTCGCCAATGTCCAGTCTCTTGACAACAAGGTTGATGAAATCCGAGCAAGGGTAGCATTCCAGAGAGACATCAGAGACTGTAACGTTCTTTGCTTCACGGAAACATGGCTCACTGGAGAGACGCTATCGGAGGCGGTGCAGCCAGCGGGTTTCTCCACGCATCGCGCCCGACAGAAACAAACATCTTTCTGGTAAGAAGAGGGGCGGGGGCATATGCCTTATGGCTAACGAGACGTGGTGTGATCACAGAAATATACAGGAAGTCAAATCCTTCTGTTCACCTGATTTAGAATTCCTCACAATCAAATGTCGACCGCATTATCTACCAAGAGAATTCTCTTCGATTATAATCACAGCCGTATATATTCCCCCAAGCAGACACATCGATGGCTCTGAACGAACTTTATTTGACTCTTTGCAAACTGGAATCTCTACATCCTGAGGCTGCATTCATTTTAGCTGGGGATTTTAACAAGGCTAATCAGAAAACAAGACTCCCTAAATTGTATCAGCATATCGATTGCGCAACTAGGGCTGAAAAAACCTTGGATCATTGTTACTCTAACTTCCGCAACGCATATAAGGCCCTGCCCCGCCCTCCTTTCGGAAAAGCTGACCACGACTCCATTTTGCTGATCCCTGCCTACAGACAGAAACTAAAACAAGAAGCTCCCACGCTGAGGTCTGTCCAACGCTGGTCCGACCAAGCTGATTCCACACTCCAAGACTGCTTCCATCACGTGGACTGGGATATGTTTCGTATTGCGTCAGACAACAACATTGACGAATATGCTGATTCGGTGTGCGAGTTCATTAGAACGTGCGTTGAAGATGTCGTTCCCATAGCAACGATTAAAACATTCCCTAACCAGAAACCGTGGATTGATGGCAGCATTCGCATGAAACTGAAAGCGCGAACCACTGCTTTTAATCAGGGCAAGGTGACTGGTAACATGACCGAATACAAACAGTGCAGCTATTCCCTCCGCAAGGCTATCAAACAAGCTAAGCGTCAGTATAGAGACAAAGTAGAATCTCAATTCAACGGCTCAGACGCAAGAGGTATGTGGCAGGGTCTACAGTCAATCACGGACTACAAGAAGAAAACCAGCCCAGTCACGGACCAGGATGTCTTGCTCCCAGGCAGACTAAATAACTTTTTTTGCCCGCTTTGAGGACAATACAGTGCCACTGACACGGCCTGCAACGAAAACATGCGAACTCTCCTCCACTACAGCCGAGGTGAGTAAAACATTTAAACGTGTTAACCCTCGCAAGGCTGCAGGCCCAGATGGCATCCCCAGCCGTGCCCTCAGAGCATGCGCAGACCAGCTGGCCGGTGTGTTCACGGACATATTCAATCAATCCCTATACCAGTCTGCTGTTCCCACATGCTTCAAGAGGGCCACCATTGTTCCTGTTCCCAAGAAAGCTAAGGTAACTGAGCTAAATGACTACCGCCCGTAGCACTCACTTCCGTCATCATGAAGTGCTTTGAGAGACTAGTCAAGGACCATATCACCTCCACCCTACCTGACACCCTAGACCCACTCCAATTTGCTTACCGCCCCAATAGGTCCACAGACGATGCAATCTCAACCACACTGCACACTGCCCTAACCCATCTGGACAAGAGGAATACCTATGTGAGAATGCTGTTCATCGACTACAGCTCGGCATTCAACACCATAGTACCCTCCAAGCTCGTCATCAAGCCCGAGACCCTGGGTCTCGACCCCGCCCTGTGCAACTGGGTACTGGACTTCCTGACGGGCCGCCCCCAGGTGGTGAGGGTAGGCAACAACATCTCCACCCCGCTGATCCTCAACACTGGGGCCCCACAAGGGTGCGTTCTGAGCCCTCTCCTGTACTCCCTGTTCACCCACGACTGCGTGGCCACGCACGCCTCCAACTCAATCATCAAGTTTGCGGACGACACAACAGTGGTAGGCTTGATTACCAACAACGACGAGACAGCCTACAGGGAGGAGGTGAGGGCCCTCGGAGTGTGGTGTCAGGAAAATAACCTCACACTCAACGTCAACAAAACTAAGGAGATGATTGTGGACTTCAGGAAACAGCAGAGGGAACACCCCCCTATCCACATCGATGGAACAGTAGTGGAGAGGGTAGTAAGTCTTAAGTTCCTCGGCGTACACATGACAGACAAACTGAATTGGTCCACCCACACAGACAGCATCGTGAAGAAGGTGCAGCAGCGTCTCTTCAACCTCAGGAGGCTGAAGAAATTCGGCTTGTCAACAAAAGCACTCACAAACTTCTACAGATGCACAATCGAGAGCATCCTGGCGGGATGTATCACCGCCTGGTACGGCAACTGCTCCGCCCACAACCGTAAGGCTCTCCAGAGGGTAGTTAGGTCTGCACAACGCATCACCGGGGGCAAACTACCTGCCCTCCAGGACACCTACACCACCCGATGTTACAGGAAGGCCATAAAGATCATCAAGGACAACAACCACCCGAGCCACTGCCTGTCCACCCCGCTATCATCCAGAAGGCGAGGTCAGTACAGGTGCATCAAAGCTGGGACCGAGAGACTGAAAAACAGCTTCTATCTCAAGGCCATCAGACTGTTAAACAGCCACCACTAACATTGAGTGGCTGCTGCCAACACACTGACTCAACTCCAGCCACTTTAATAATGGGAATTGATGGGAAATTATGTAAAATATATCACTAGCCACTTTAAACAATGCTACCTAATATAATGTTTACATACCCTACATTATTCATCTCATATGTATACGTATATACTGTACTCTATATCATCTACTGCATCCTTATGTAATACATGTATCACTAGCCACTTTAACTATGCCACTTTGTTTACATACTCATCTCATATGTATACGTATATACTGTACTCTATATCATCTACTGCATCCTTATGTAATACATGTATCACTAGCCACTTTAACTATGCCACTTTGTTTACATACTCATCTCATATGTATATACTGTACTCGATACCATCTACTGTATCTTGCCTAAGCTGCTCTGTACCATCACTCATTCATATATCTTTATATACATATTCTTTATCCCCTTACACTGTGTATAAGACAGTAGATTTATTTTGGAATTGTTAGTTAGATTACTTGTTGGATTATTACTGCATTGTCGGAACTAGAAGCACAAGCATTTCGCTACACTCGCATTAACATCTGCTAACCATGTGTATGTGACAAATAAAGTTTGATTTGATTTGATTCTACATGTCTAAATAACTCTACTGACAGACACATGTTCTACATGTCTAAATATCTCTACTGACTGACATGTTCTACATGTCTAAATATCTCTACTGACAGACATGTTCTACATGTCTAAATATCTCTACTGACAGACACATGTTCTACATGTCTAAATATCTCTACTGACAGACACATGTTCTACATGTCTAAATATCTCTACTGACAGATACATGTTCTACATGTCTAAATATCTATACTGACAGATACATGTTCTACATGTCTAAATATATCTACTGACAGACACATGTTCTACATGTCTAAATATCTCTACTGACAGACATGTTCTACATGTCTAAATATCTCTACTGACAGATACATGTTCTACATGTCTAAATATCTCTACTGACAGACACATGTTCTACATGTCTAAATATCTCTACTGACAGATACATGTTCTACATGTCTAAATAACTCTACTGACAGACATGTTCTACATGTCTAAATATCTCTACTGACAGACACATGTTCTACATGTCTAAATATCTCTACTGACAGACACATGTTCTACATGTCTAAATATCTCTACTGACAGACATGTTCTACATGTCTAAATATCTCTACTGACAGATACATGTTCTACATGTCTAAATATCTCTACTGACAGACACATGTTCTACATGTCTAAATATCTCTACTGACAGACACATGTTCTACATGTCTAAATATCTCTACTGACATGTTCTACATGTCTAAATATCTCTACTGACAGACACATGTTCTACATGTCTAAATATCTCTACTGACTGACATGTTCTACATGTCTAAATATCTCTACTGACAGACACATGTTCTACATGTCTAAATATCTCTACTGACTGACATGTTCTACATGTCTAAATATCTCTACTGACTGACATGTTCTACATGTCTAAATATCTCTACTGACAGACACATGTTCTACATGTCTAAATATCTCTACTGACTGACATGTTCTACTTGTCTAAATATCTCTACTGACTGACATGTTCTACTTGTCTAAATATCTCTACTGACTGACATGTTCTACATGTCTAAATATCTCTACTGACAGACACATGTTCTACATGTCTAAATATCTCTACTGACTGACATGTTCTACATGTCTAAATATCTCTACTGACAGACACATGTTCTACATGTCTAAATATCTCTACTGACTGACATGTTCTACATGTCTAAATATCTCTACTGACAGACACATGTTCTACATGTCTAAATATCTCTACTGACTGACATGTTCTACTTGTCTAAATATCTCTACTGACTGACATGTTCTACTTGTCTAAATATCTCTACTGACTGACATGTTCTACATGTCTAAATATCTCTACTGACAGACATGTTCTACATGTCTAAATATCTCTACTGACAGATACATGTTCTACATGTCTAAATATCTCTACTGACAGATACATGTTCTACATGTCTAAATATCTCTACTGACAGATACATGTTCTACATGTCTAAATATCTCTACTGACAGATACATGTTCTACATGTCTAAATATCTCTACTGACAGATACATGTTCTACATGTCTAAATATCTCTACTGACAGATACATGTTCTACATGTCTAAATATCTCTACTGACAGACACACTGAGACTGTGCAACTGTTCGTAGAGCCAGTATATCTACTCTGACAGCCACACACACACACACACACACACACACACACACACAGACACACACACACACTGAACATTCAACATATGCCAGCATGAATATTTGGGCACCCTCCATTAGCAACATTGAGTGATGTAGAGAGGAATGAAAGAAGTGGTACAGTATTTTTGGGAAGAGGAAGAAAATTGGGTTTGATACAAAATTGTTGTGAGACAGGGAGAGATAAAGAGAGAGAGGGAGAGATAAAGAGAGAGGGGGAGAGATAAAGAGAGAGAGGGAGGGATAAAAAGAGAGAGGGAGAGATAAAAAGAGAGAGGGAGAGATAAAGAGAGAGAGGGAGAGATAAAGAGAGAGAGGGAGAGAAAGAGGGAGAGATAAAAAGAGAGAGGGAGAGATAAAGAGGAAGAGGGAGAGAAAGAGAAAGAGGGAGAGATAAAGGGAGAGAGGGAGAGACAAAGAGGGAGAGATAAAGAGAAAGAAGGAGAGATAAAAAGAAAGAGGGAGAGATAAAGAGGGAGAGGGAGAGAAAGAGAGAGAGGGAGAGAAAGGGAGAGATTAAGAGAGAGAGGGAGAGATTAAGAGAAAGAGGGAGAGATAAAGAGAGAGATTAAGAGAGAGAGGGATAGATAAAGAGGCAGAGAAAGAGAGAGGGAAAGATAAAGAGAGAGGGAGAGATACACAGAGAGAGGGAGAGATAAAGGGAGAGAAAGAGAGAGCGATAAAGAGAGAGAGAGAGAGATAAAGAAAGAGAGGGAGAGATTAAGAGAGAGAGGGAGAGATAAAGAGAGAGGGGGAGAGCTAAAGAGAGTGAGGGAGAGATAAGAGAGGGGTGATGCATGAGATTTGTGGTGTGAGCAAAAGAAACGGACAGGTTGCCTTCCCGATTTAGGTCAGCAGTCAGAACATTACTGCTGTCTGTGAGATTGTGTGTGTGTGTCAAATCAAATCAAATTGTATTTGTCAACTGCGCCGAATACAATATACTTACAGTGAAATGCTTACTTTCAAGCCCTTAACCAACAAAGCAGTTAAAAAAATACCTAAAAAAAAGTAAGAGATAAGAATAACAAATAATTAAAGAGCAGCAGTAAGTAACAATAGTGAGGTTATTTACAGGGGGTACCTGTACAGAGTTAATATGGTAATATGTACATGTAGGTAGAGTTATTTATTAAAGTGTGTGTGTGTTGTGTTACTGTGTTTGTCGCAGTGTGTGTTGCTGTGTTTGTCGCAGTGTGTGTTGCTGTGTTTGTGGCAGTGTGTCTCGTTTTGTTTGTCGCTGTGTGCGTTTGTTTATCGCAGTGTGTGTTGCTGTGTTTGTCGCAGTGTGTGTTGCTGTGTTTGTCGCAGTGTGTTTTGCTGTGTTTGTCGCAGTGTGTTTTGCTGTGTTTGTCGCAGTGTGTTTTGCTGTGTTCGTCGCAGTGTGTGTCGTTGTGTTTGTTGCTGTGTATATTCAGTTTTTGTCGCAGTGTGTGTTGCTGTGTTTGTCGCAGTGTGTGTTGCTGTGTTTGTCACAGTGTGTGTTGCTGTGTTTGTCGCAGTGTGTTTTGCTGTGTTCGTCGCAGTGTGTGTCGTTGTGTTTGTTGCTGTGTATATTCAGTTTTTGTCGCAGTGTGTGTTGCTGTGTTTGTCGCAGTGTGTGTTGCTGTGTTTGTCGCAGTGTGTGTTGCTGTGTTTGTCACTGTGTATATTGCTGTGTTTGTCGCATGATGTGTATTGCAGTGTTTGTCGCTGTGTGTGTTTGTTTGTCGCAGTGTGTGTTGCTGTGTTTGTCACTGTGTGTGTATTGCTGTGTTTGTCACTGTGTGTGTTTGTTTCTCGCAGTGTGTATTGCTGTGTTTGTCACTGTGTGTGTATTGCTGTGTTTGTCACTGTGTGTGTATTGCTGTGTTTGTCACTGTGTGTGTGTGTGTGCTGTGTTTGTATTGCTGTGTTTGTCACTGTGTGTGTGTTGCTGTGTGTGTTGCTGTGTGTGTTGCTGTGTGTGTATTGCTGTGTGTGTGTATTGCTGTGTTTGTCACTGTGTGTATTGCTGTGTTTGTCACTGTGTGTGTATTGCTGTGTGTGTTGCTATGTGTGTATTGCTGTGTTTGTCACTGTGTGTGTATTGCTGTGTGTGTTGCTGTGTTTGTCATTGTGTGTGTATAGCTGTGTGTGTTTCTGTCTGTGTTGCTGTGTTTGTATTGCTGTGTTTGTCACTGTGTGTGTGTATTGCTGTGTTTGTCACTGTGTGTGTATTGCTGTATTTGTCACTGTGTGTGTATTGCTGTGTTTGTCACTGTGTGTGTATTGCTGTGTGTGTTGCTGTGTGTGTATTGCTGTGTGTTGCTGTGTGTGTTGCTGTGTTTGTCGCTGTGTGCCTACAAAGGCGTGTGTGTGACGCTATGCCTCTGTCTGTGTGTGTGTGGCATTCTCCCGTTAAAGGTCAGACATGAAGAATCCCTCCTTAATTGGATTGGGACTGGTTAGCATTGTTTAACCTCCCCACACTGTCTCACGCACACACACACACACACACACACACACACACACACACACACACACACACACACACACACACACACACACACACACACACTGTTTGCTTCCCTTGCAACTGCTTCTTTTATGCTCCCACTGCAGGTCAGACAAAGCCACCATTGTCCAGCCTTCTGCCTCGGAACCACTTGTGGAGGGATGTGTAGCCCAGGAATCACAGGGAGGTTTTATCCTGTGGGTGCACCTCTCCATTTACCTCTGGGTCTTCTGGCAGGACTGCTAATGCATTAGCACGCTAACATGGCTTTGATTTAGTGGACCAGGTTGACGCAAACATGACCCAGAATGAACATAATGAACACATTCACAAACAGCACACAGACAGACACTCCACAGCACCACACAAAGGTACACGCTGCTGAGGCGCAGTGACACACACACACGCACACACACACACACACACACACGCACACACACACGCACACACACACGCACACTCACACACGCACGCACGCGCGAGCTTGTGGCAGGAGGCTGGGCCGACCCCTCTATAAATCAAAGCGGTGTATAAACCAGCAGTCAGTCTTGTCCGCAAACACACACTAATGACTGAGCGAACACACACACACACACGCGCGCGCACAGTGTAAGTTTTAGGGTAAGCTTGTCTTTAAACAGACACAGGGTGTGATGTATGTGGTGTGAGTGAGGAGAGAGATTATAGTGCTCCAGAGGGAGCGTCACTCCCTCAGCTCTTTGACTGGAAAGAGGCAAGGAGAGGGGGAGGGAGGAGGAGAGATGGAGAGAAAGCGTCATATAGAGAGTAAAAGGGATATACAACAAGAGAGGATGATAGTAGAAAAAAGAGTCAGAGGAAAAAGAGAGGAGGAGAGAAACAGAGAGGGGCAAAGGAAGAGACTGAGAGGAAGAGGATACTGACAGGAGAGAAGAGGAGAACAGGTGGATGATAGACTGATTATAGAGGTCCATTAAAGGGACAAAACAGTCATTACTAAACCCTTTTAACGGCCATTTAAACCGCATTAATTAGTCATCATTACCACTGTGTCCACTTCCTTATTGAAGACAAAGCTGTGTCTAGTTGTTCTAGGCCCTTTTCATAAAGGAGCACTGATCTAGAATCAGTTTTGCCTTTGCTAGATCATAATTAAGATGATCTGGAATTTAGATCAGCGCTCCTAGAGTTTTTATGGTCATGACTCCATATTTTCTGGTGTCATTGACTAGGTTTTCGGATAAAACAAAATCATGCTCTTTTACAGCCTGTCCCCCCCCTTCTCTCCCTACTCCCTCCAGCCCTCATCTCCTCCCTCCCTTCCTCTTTCCCACTTTTCTTCAATGGTCTGTCTTTTGGCTTTGTATCGTTTGGCGGGAGGGTATGAAGCCAAAAGCTTAATTCAGCGCATGGTGTACGCCATGGTGATCCAACATTCTGATTAATGTTATAAATGCAAAAGGGGTGGAAGGGGAGGGAGGGGGGGCTGTACAGTGGCATGACTAATGATCTTGATGATGTAATCGTCTGTGATATGTAAGCCTTCCCAACATGTTCCGACAGAGATGGAACCATAACACAAAGTAGCATGGACACATTTTCTGTGTGTTTTTATAAGTGTGTGTGTGTGTGTGTGTGTGTGTGTGTGTGTGTGTGTGTGTGTGTGTGTGTGTGTGTGTGTGTGTGTGTGTGTGTGTGTGTGTGTGTGTGTGTGTGTGTGTGTGTGTGTGTGTGAGACACGTGCATATGTGTGTAGCATGGCATCATTGAGATAAGAGAAAGTAGTCCCGATCCATCCTTTCTGTTCTACTCTGGGCTTATTCCATGTTATGACCACAGCTGCTGCTACTCTTTATTCCATGTTATGAACACAGCTGCAGCTACTCTTTATTCCATGTTATGAACACAGCTGCTGCTACTCTTTATTCCATGTTATGAACACAGCTGCAGCTACTCTTTATTCCATGTTATGAACACAGCTCCTGCTCTCTTTATTCCATGTTATGAACACAGCTGCTGCTCTCTTTATTAGATTTTATGAACACAGCTGCTGTTACTCTTTATTCCATGTTATGAACACAGCTGCTGCTACTCTTTATTCCATGTTATGAACACAGCTGCTGCTACTCTTTATTCCATGTTATGAACACAGCTGCTGCTACTCTTTATTCCATGTTATGAACACAGCTGCTGCTACACTTTATTCCATGTTATGAACACAGCTGCTGCTACTCTTTATTCCATGTTATGAACACAGCTGCTGCTACACTTTATTCCATGTTATGAACACAGCTGCTACTCTTTATTCCATGTTATGAACACAGCTGCTGCTACTCTTTATTAGATTTTATGAACACAGCTGCTGCTACTCTTTATTCCATGTTATGAACACAGCTGCTGCTACTCTTTATTCCATGTTATGAACACAGCTGCTGCTCTCTTTATTAGATGTTATGAACACAGCTCCTGCTCTCTTTATTAGATGTTATGAACACAGCTGCTGCTACTCTTTATTCCATGTTATGAACACAGCTGCTACTCTCTTTATTCCATGTTATGAACACAGCTGCTGCTACTCTTTACTCCATGTTATGAACACAGCTGCTGCTCTCTTTATTAGATGTTATGAACAAAGCTGCTGTTCTTTATTCCATGTTATGAACACAGCTGCTGCTCTCTTTATTAGATGTTATGAATACAGCTGCTGCTACTCTTTATTCCATGTTATGAACACAGCTGCTGCTACTCTTTATTCCATGTTATGAACACAGCTGCTGCTACTCTTTATTCCATATTATGAACACAGCTGCTGCTACTCTTTACTCCATGTTATTAACACAGCTGCTGCTACTCTTTATTCCATGTTATGAACACAGCTGCTGCTACTCTTTATTCCATGTTATAAACACAGCTACTGCTACTCTTTATTCCATGTTATGACCACAGCTGCTGCTACACTTTATTCCATGTTATGAACACAGCTGCTGCTACACTTTATTACATGTTAATGACCACAGCTGCAGCTACTCTTTATTCCATGTTATGAACACAGCTGCTGCTACTCTTTATTCCATGTTATGAACACAGCTGCTGCTACTCTTTATTCCATGTTATGAACACAGCTGCTGCTACACTTTATTCCATGTTATGAACACAGCTGCTGCTACTCTTTATTCCATGTTATGAACACAGCTGCTGCTACTCTTTATTCCATGTTATGAACACAGCTGCTGTTACTCTTTATTCCATGTTATGAACACAGCTGCTGCTACTCTTTATTCCATATTATGAACACAGCTGCTGCTACTCTTTACTCCATGTTATTAACACAGCTGCTGCTACTCTTTATTCCATGTTATGAACACAGCTGCTGCTACTCTTTATTCCATGTTATAAACACAGCTACTGCTACTCTTTATTCCATGTTATGACCACAGCTGCTGCTACACTGTATTCCATGTTATGAACACAGCTGCTGCTACACTTTATTACATGTTATGACCACAGCTGCAGCAGCTACACTTTATTCCATGTTATGACCACAGCTGCTGCTACTCTTTATTCCATGTTATGAACACAGCTGCTGCTACTCTTTATTCCATGTTATGAACACAGCTGCTGCTACTCTTTATTCCATGTTATGAACACAGCTGCTGCTACTCTTTATTCCATGTTATGAACACAGCTGCTGCTACTCTTTATTCCATGTTATGAACACAGCTGCTGCTACTCTTTATTCCATGTTATGAACACAGCTGCTGCTACTCTTTATTCCATGTTATGAACACAGCTGCTGCTACACTTTATTCCATGTTATGAACACAGCTGCTGCTACTCTTTATTCCATGTTATGAACACAGCTGCTGCTACTCTTTATTCCATGTTATGAACACAGCTGCTGCTACTCTTTATTCCATGTTATGAACACAGCTGCTGCTACTCTTTATTCCATGTTATGAACACAGCTGCTGCCACACTTTATTCCATGTTATGAACACAGCTGCTGCTACTCTTTATTCCATGTTATGAACACAGCTGCTGCTACTCTTTATTCCATGTTATGAACACAGCTGCTGCTACTCTTTATTCCATGTTATGAACACAGCTGCTGCTACACTTTATTCCATGTTAATGAAGTAGGTATGAATGGAATATTTTTGGTTGGATTATTTTGTGTAATTTATTATGCACTTTAGCCCACCTATTGTGTGTATATGTTGATTTGTGACTGTATTCATGTGTGTGCATGATCCCGCTGTCTTTCTCTCTCCACTCCCCTTAGTTGCACCACTTCCCCTTCCAACCCTAGCCCTTCCCCTTCCAACCCTAGCCCTTCCCCTTCCAACCCTAGCCCTTCCCCTTCCAACCCTAGCCCTTCCACTTCCAACCCTAGCCCTAGCCCCCTTCCAACCCTAGCCCTTCCCCTTCCAACCCTAGCCCTTCCCTTTCCAACCCTAGCCCTTCCCCTTCCAACCCTAGCCCTTCCCCTTCTAATCCTAGCCCTTCCCCTGCCCAAACCTTCCCCTCGCCCTTCCAACCCTAATCCTCCCCTTTCCAACCAAAGCCCTTCCCGGCCCCTTCCCAACCCTACCCCCACCCTTCCAACCCTAACCCTCCCCCTTCCAACCCTAGCCCTCCCTGTTCCCTCCCCCAGCCCCAACCCCAGCCCTCACCCAGCCCCTACCCCAACCCTAACCCACCCCACCCCCTACCCCAACCCTAACCCTCCCACAGCTCCTACCCCAACCCCAGCCCCTTCCCAGCCCCCCCTCCCCCAACCCTAACCCTCCCCCACCACGTACCCCAACCCCAGCCCTCCCCGGCCCCTACCCCAACCCCACCCCCTCTCCTGGCCCCAGCCACTATAATCAAGGTTTTAAGGTATGCAATTAAGGAGCTAATTAGTGTAATTAATTCAGCAAGAGCCAAGCCCCAGACTGGTCCTATTCACACACACTCAATCACACACGCACACACACACACACACACAAACACACACGCACGCACACACACACACACGCACGCACAAACACACACTGCCTGGTCCTATTCATGGTTCAAGATCTGCCTTAATCCCTGGCCTTTACACCCCCCCAACAAAGACCCTGCACATAATGAGGTTGTGTGTGTGTGTGTGTGTGTGTGTTGGGGTGTACACTTGATTAGTATGTGAGAAAGGAATGATAGGGATAGGGGAAAAGGTGCGAAAAACAGAATGGCTCATTTGATTTTATTTTGGAAATTGGACTAATTGACACCGATTCAATTCCGTCCATTGCTCTTTTCCCAGTCCCAGTTTCAGAGTAAAGACATCAGAAGGTAGCTACTACACACAGGGGACGTACTTTGAAGTAAGAGTCTTTCCGCCGTGGTAGACTAACTAACTTAGTAAAGGTATAAAGGTAATAAAAATGTCAAATAAATTGAAAAATATGTAGTCGTTTTGTGTTATCTGTATATTTTTCTACTTGTTTCAGGCAGTTGGTGGTTCGTCTCCTGGGAGAGGTGCTTCCATAAAGACTTAGTGCTGTTCAATGCCGCGTATGAACGCTCCACTTACAGCAGGAAACAGAAGAGAGGTAGAGAGAGAGAGGGAGGATAAACGAGTGTTTTCCTCTGCTGTACTCTGGGACCTGGCTATTCCCTCAGCCACAAACTAGACCATGCAGAGACTTAACCCTGATCAAACTTTTACAAACCAGCCCTCTTTCTCTACAGCGCACTCTCCCTCTCTCTCTTTCTGTCTGTATGTTTGTCTCTCTCTACCTACCTACCTCTCTCTTTCTGTCTGTCTGTCTGTCTGTCTGTCTGTCTGTCTGTCTGTCTGTCTGTCTGTCTGTCTGTCTGTCTGTCTGTCTCAGTCTGTCTCTGTCTCAGTCTCTACCTACCTACCTCTCTTTCTGTCCATATGTCTGTCTGTCTCAGTCTCTCTCTACCTACCTACCTACCTACCTACCTACCTACCTACCTACCTACCTACCTACCTACCTACCTACCTACCTACCTACCTACCTACCTACCTACCTACCTACCTCTGTCTGTCTGTCTGTCTGTCTGTCTGTCTGTCTGTCTGTCTGTCTGTCTGTCTGTCTGTCTGTCTGTCTGTCTGTCTGTCTGTCTGTCTGTCTGTCTGTCTGTCTGTCTGTCTGTCTGTCTGTCTGTCTGTCTGTCTGTCTGTCTGTCTGTCTGTCTGTCTGTCTGTCTGTCTGTCTGAGTCTCTCTACCTACCTACCTCTCTCTTTCTGTCCATATGTCTGTCTGTCTCAGTCTCTCTACCTACCTACCTCTCTCTTTCTGTCCATATGTCTGTCTGTCTCAGTCTCTCTCTCTACCTACCTACCCCCCCCCTCTCTCTCTCTATCTTTCTGTCTATATGTCTGTCTGTCTCAGTCTCTCTCTACCTACCTCTCTCTCTCTCTTTCTGTCTGTACAGTTGAAGTCAGAAGTTTGCATACACTTAGGTTTGAATCATTGAAACTCATTTTTCAACCACTCCACAAATTTCTTGTTAACAAACTATCGTTTTTGGCAAGTCGGTTTGTGCTACTTTGTGCATGACACAAGTCATTTTTCCAACAATTGTTTACAGACAGATTACTTCAATCATAATTCACTGCATCACAATTCCAGTGGGTCAGAAGTTTACATATCAAGTTTACCGTGAAGCACGGGGGTGGCAGCATCATGTTGTGGGGGTGCTTTGCTGCAGGAGGGACTGGTGCACTTCACAAAATAGATGGCATCATGAAGAAGCAAAATTATGTGGATATCATATCAACATCTCAAGACATCAGTCAGGAAGTTAAAGCTTGGTCGCAAATGGGTCTTCTAAATGGACAATGACACCAAGAGTACTTCCAAAGTTGTGGCAAAATGGCTTAAGGACAACAAAGTCAAGGTATTAGAGTGGCCATGACAAAGTCCTGAGCTCAATACCGTAGAACATTTGTGGACAGAACTGAAAAAGAAGCTTTGCGAGCCAGGAGGCCTACAAACCTGACTCAGTTACACCAGATCTGTCAGGAGGAATGGGCCAAAACTCTCTCTACCTCCCTCTCTCTCTTTCTGTCTATATGCCTGTCTCGCTCTCTGTCTCTCGCAGACACACACACACTCAGGCACACTTGCAGACACAAACACACAC
The DNA here is from genome assembly GCF_018296145.1 of Oncorhynchus tshawytscha. Lineage (NCBI taxonomy): Eukaryota > Metazoa > Chordata > Actinopteri > Salmoniformes > Salmonidae > Oncorhynchus > Oncorhynchus tshawytscha. The sequence continues at coordinate 19,656,037 of NC_056438.1, read as the reverse complement.
ACTAACACACACACATTCCATCCACAGGTTTTTCCAAACATTCCTGGGTTATTTTACTTAAAAAGCAATGAGGCCAGAATGGAAGACAGTAAAAACACACAGAGAGGAGACGCAGAGCAAAATACACACACACACACACACACACACACACACACACACACACACACACACACACACACACACACACACACACACACACACACACACACACACACACACACACACTCCCTGTGGCTGGTGGTTTTTGTTCTTGCTGAGCACTCATTTACTTCATTAAAAGCTTTAATTAACGTGACAGTTCTGTGTAATTACACTCTTTAAGATGTACTACTCTGTTCAGAACAAGTTGTACACTCGCTCTCTCCTTCTCTCTCCATCGCTCTCTCCTTCTCTCTCTCCTTCTCTCTCCTTCTCTCTCTCCTTCTCTCTCTCCTTCTCTCTCTCCTTCTCTCTCTCCTTCTCTCTCCATTCTCTCCTTCTCTCTCCATCGCTCTCTCCTTCTCTCTCTCTCTCTCTCCTTCTCTCTCCATCGCTCTCTCCTTCTCTCTCCATCGCTCTCTCCTTCTCTCTCTCCTTCTCTCTCCTTCTCTCTCTCCTTCTCTCTCTCCTTCTCTCTCCTTCTCTCTCTCCTTCTCTCTCTCCTTCTCTCCTTCTCTCTCTCCTTCTCACTCTCCTTCTCTCTCTCCTTCTCTCTCTCCTTCTCACTCTCCTTCTCTCTCTCCTTCTCTCTCTCCTTCTCACTCTCCTTCTCTCTCTCCTTCTCTCTCTCCTTCTCACTCTCCTTCTCTCTCTCCTTCTCTCTCTCCTTCTCACTCTCCTTCTCTCTCCCTCCCTCTCGCTCTCTCCTTCTCACTCTCCTTCTCTCTCCCTCCCTCTCGCTCTCTCCTTCTCACTCTCCTTCTCTCTCCCTCCCTCTCGCTCTCTCCTTCTCACTCTCCTTCTCTCTCCCTCCCTCTCGCTCTCTCTCCTTCTCACTCTCCTTCTCTCTCTCTCCCTCTCTCTCTCCTTCTCACTCTCCTTCTCTCTCTCCTTCTCTCTCTCCTTCTCACTCTCCTTCTCTCTCCCTCCCTCTCGCTCTCTCCTTCTCACTCTCCTTCTCTCTCCCTCTCTCCCACTCTCTCTTTTTCTCTCTCGTCACCTCTCTATCTCCCTCTCTCTCTCTGTTCTTCTTTCTCTGTTTCCATCAGCTCCGTTTCACAGCAAAAACATTTGTTAAGTTTGTGGTGCGTGTGTGCGTGTGTGTGCGTCTGCTCTAGCAGTCAACTCCTCTACAGTAAAGTTGTGTGTCTGTGACATTTGGTATTAATGTGATCCAGAAATAAACGCCTTTTAAGAGTTCCTCTAAAAGATCCCATCCCTCCTACGGCCTTTTTTCTACTCTCTCTCTCTCACACACTCTTCGTCTGCCCTCCGCATCCCTTTTTCTTCATTTAGCTTCCCTCCTCCTCCTCTCTTCCATCCCTCTTTCTCTCTGTGTCACCAAATGTTGTCTCATTCTCTCGTTTCTCCCATCAGACTGTTGACCCACTTCCCTCTTTTTGCATCCCTCCTTCCCTCATCGCTCCTTCTTTCCCTCTCCATCCCTCCTTTCATTATCGCTCCTTCTCTCCCGCTCTTCATCCCTCCTTCTCTCCAGCCCTCCTTCCCTTATCGCTCCTTCTCTCCCTCTCCATCCCTCCTTTCATTATCACTCCTTCTCTCCCTCTCCATCCCTCCTTTCATTATCGCTCCTTCTCTCCCTCTCCATCCCTCCTTTCGTTATCGCTCCTTCTCTCCCGCTCTTCATCCCTCCTTCTCTCCATCCCCTCTTCTCTCCCTCTCCATCCCTCCTTTCGTTATCGCTCCTTCTCTCCCGCTCTTCATCCCTCCTTCTCTCATCCCTCCTTCTCTCCCGCTCTTCATCCCTCCTTCTCTCCATCCCTCCTTTCGTTATCGCTCCTTCTCTCCCGCTCTTCATCCCTCCTTCCCTTATCGCTCCATCTCTCCCTCTCCCCCTCCTTCCCTCCCTCATCTTTTAGACTTTCGTCCCCAAAAAGCTTTTGTACTCCCCTCTTCCTCTTCTCCCCATCCTACCCCCTCCCTCTTCCTCCTCTCCCCATCCTCCCTCCCTCCTCTCCCTCCTCTCCCCATCCTCCCTCCTCTCCCCATTCTATCTATCTCTCTCCCTCCCTCCCTCCCTCTTCCTCCTCTCCTCTCCCCTTCCTACCTACCTCCCTCCCTCCTTCCCTTCCTCTTACTCTACTCCCCATCCTCCCTCCCTCCTGTCATCTTCTTACCTCCCTCCTCCCTTCTTCCTTCCCTTCCCTCCTCCCTCCCCTCCCCCTCCCCCTCCCTCCCTCCCTCCCTCCCTCCCTCCCTCCCTCCCTCCCTCCCTCCCTCCCTCCCTCCCTCCCTCCCTCCCTCCCTCCCTCCCTCCCCCTCCCTCCCTCCCTCCCTCCCTCCCTCCCTCCCTCTTACTCTACTCCCCATCCTCCCTCCCTCCTGTCATCTTCTTACCTCCCTCCCTCCCCTTCCTTCTTCCTTCCCTCCCTCCCTTCCCTCCCTCCCTCCCTCCCTCCCTCCCTCCCTCCCTCCCTCCCTCCCTCCCTCCCTCCCTCCCTCCCTCCCTCCCTCCCTCCCTCCCTTAAAGTGTGTTTGTGAAAGAAATAAAAAAACAGTTGGCCTATAGCATAGTGCATCAGCCACACTCCTCCATATCAACCACTAGCATGGTAGCAATGTTCTCTCAGTGTTGCTCTGACGTCATGGAGGAGTGTTTTGATGTTTTGATATGGCTGTCTCCGATTTGACTGTGACGTCCTACTGAGCTGTCCAGCTGAACACAACAGAAATAGTTATTTATTCTGTTTGAACACACAGAGACCACACACACTGACACACACACACACGCACGCACGCCATCACACACACACACACACACACACACACACACACACACACACACACACACATAGTTTATTTCTAGCAGAATGCAATTGCACACATCATAATCAGACAGAGACAATGTCAGTGTGGATCTGCCTTAGAGGAACGAAGATAGTCCCAAAGAAAGCTGGAACTGGGTATACAAAGGGGTGAGAGAGAGAGACGGAGAGAGAAGGGGACGAGAGAGAGACGGACTGAGAAGGGGAAGAGAAAGAGAGACTGAGAGAGAAGGGAGAGAGAAGGGGAAGAGGGAGAGACCGAGAGAGAAGGGGAAGAGGGAGAGACAGAGAGAGAAGGGGAAGAGGGAGAGACCGAGAGAGAAGGGGAAGAGGGAGAGACCGAGAGAGAAGGGGAAGAGGGAGAGACCGAGAGAGAAGGGGAAGAGGGAGAGACCGAGAGAGAAGGGGAAGAGGGAGAGACAGAGAGAGAAGAAGGGAAGAGAGAGAGACCGAGAGAGAAGGGGACGAGAGAGAGAGAGACGGAGAGAGAAGGGGACGAGAGAGAGACGGACTGAGAAGGGGAAGAGAAAGAGAGACTGAGAGAGAAGGGAGAGAGAAAGGGGAAGAGGGAGAGACCGAGAGAGAAGGGGAAGAGAGAGAGACCGAGAGAGAAGGGGACGAGAGAGAGAGAGAGAGAGAGAGCGAGAGAGAGAGAGAGAAGGGGAAGAGAGAGAAGGGGAAGAGAGAGAGACCGAGAGAGAAGGGGAAGAGAGAGAGACCGAGAGAGAAAGGGACGAGAGAGAGAGAGAGAGGGGAAGAGAGAGAAGGGGAAGAGAGAGAAGGGGAAGAGAGAGAGAGACCGAGAGAGAAGGGGAAGAGAGAGAGACTGAGAGAGAAGGGGAAGAGAGAGAGACTGAGATAGAAGGGGAAGAGAGAGAGACTGAGAGAGACGGGGAAGAGAGAGAGAGAGAAGGGGAAGAGAGAGACAGAGAGAAGGGGAAGAGAGAGAGACTGAGAGAGAAGGGGAAGAGAGAGAGAGACTGAGAGAGAAGGGGAAGAGAGAGAGAGAGACAGAGAGAAGATGAAGAGAGAAGGGGACGAGAGAGAGACCGAGAGAGAGAAACTGAGAGAGAAGGGGACGAGAGAGAGACAAACTGAGAAGGGGAAGAGAAAGACAGACCGAGAGAGAAGGGAGAGAAAGATGGAGACGAAGATTGAAAAAGAGTTGTAAAGAGAGTGTTATTTTCCTTTTTAAGCTACTTAAATTCAGACTCAAAACGTATTTTCAAGTGTTCATGTGAGAATGGCGTTGTTAGAGTTGTCAGAATATGTTAGTGTGTCAGTGTCTGTGTGTGAGTGTGCCTCTACAAAAGTGTGTGTCTGAGCTAGCGACTGCGTAAGTGTGTGTGGTAGCCTGAAGGGTAGGCCTAAAAATGGGACAGGAAGAACTCTGAGCTAATGGGAGCTTTAAGACACGACACAGTAGAGAGAGAGAGAGAGAGACGGGCGGCTCGTTGAATCCTGTGCTGCCAGGGGAGTGGACAGGCAGAGGTGTTTTAGTCTATATCTGGGAGAGACATGAGGATACAGACAGGTTTTTTTTTTAAACTCTGATTTACGGCTGCATGAGCAAAGAGAGGATAGAGAGATTGAGGGAGGAGACGGAGGGAGGAGACTGAGGGAGGAGAGAGGCCGGCATTGACCCATTTCTTCAGGCCTTTATTCTATAACGGAGACCGGCCACACACACAGACACACTCTCATTCTCAAACACTCACATACTCCCAGACACACTCTAAAACACACACACCATACAAGCACCATACAGCACACCAGCACTCAACCATCCCCTTCAAGACCCCAAGAGATTATCTACAAATACCCACAGTTGCTATGGACAGTCATTCTATTGGCAGCTAGACACTGAAGGGTATAGTGTTACACCAACATGTTACTCATCTCGACTTTACATACACTACATGACCAAAAGTATGTGGACACCTGCTCGTTGAACATCTCATTCCAAGATCATGGGCATTAATATGGACTTCCCTTTGCTGCTATAACAGCCCCCACTCTTCTGGGAAGGCTTTCCACTAGATGTTGGAACATTGCTGCGGGGACTTGCTTCCGTTCAGCCACAAGAGCCTTAATGAGGTCGGGCACTGATGTTGGGCGATTAGGCCTGGCTCGCAGTCGGCATTCCAATTCATCCCAAAGGTGTTCAATGGGGTTGAGGGCAGGGCTCTGTGCAGACCAGTCAAGTTCTTCCACACCGATCTCCACAAACTATTTCTGTATGGACCTCGCTTTGTGCACGTGAGCACTGTTATGCTGTAACAGGAAAGGGCCTTCCTCAAACTGTTGCCATAAAGTTGGAAGCACAGAATCGTCTAGAACGTCGTTGTATGCTGTAGTGTTAACCATGAAAAACAGCCCCAGACCATTATCCCTCCTCCACCAAACTTTACAGTTGGCATTATGCATTGGGGCAGGTAGCGTTCTCGTGGCAACCCCAAACCCAGATTCGTCCGTCGCTTGGCATTGCGCATGGTGATCTTAGTCTTGTGTGCAGCTGCTCGGCCATGGAAACCCATTTCATGACGTTCCTAACAAGCAGTTATTGTGCTGACGTGGCTTCCATAGGCAGTTTGGAACTTGGAAGTGAGACGATTTTTGGGCGCTACGCACTTCAGCACTCAGCGGTCCCGTTCTGTGAGCTTGTGTGGCTTACCACTTCCCGGCTGAGCCGTTGTTGCTCCAGACGTTTCCACTTCACAATAACAGCACTTACAGTTGACCAGAGGGGCAGCTCTAGCAGTGCAGAAATTTGACGAACTGACTTGTTGGAAAGGTGGCATCCTATGATGGTGCCACGTTGAAAGTGACTGAGCTCTTCAGTAAGGCTATTTTACTGCCAATGTTTGTCTATGGAGATTGCATGGCTGTGTAAACAATTTCATATTCCTGTCAGCAACGGGTGTGGCTGAAACAGCCAAATTCACTATTTTAAGGGTTGTCCACATACTTTTATTTATATAGTGTACTTCCTGCCTAGAATGTTCAGTACCAAGTACCAAGCTGATGAGACCATGAACCTTAGCTCCTCTATTCAATCTATTTCTATACTCTCCCAAAGCTATTGAAGTGTTATGGGCATGAAGGACATTGAAGGGCCCTGTCTATTCAAATCCACTGTCAGTATGAAATATTTCATCTATAGAAAACACACAACACACCCTCTCTCTCCAATGCACCCGATGCCCTCAGATGAGGACTCTGACCCAGTTCAGACTGTAGCATCTCTCTTCGCTGTCCTACATCACTGCTGCTTTACCGGCGACATTCCCTCAATGTTACGCAAGTGTTCTTTCGCCGCTCCTCAATCCTTTCTGCTCTTAATGCTCACATTGGCTCATAGTCCTCTGGGGCAGCTATCTATAGACCTGTTTTCTCCTTTCTCCCTCTGTCGGCCTGTCTGCCTCTCTCTTTCTCTGTCCCTCTGTTTCTCTCTCTCTCTCTCTCTCTCTCTCGCTCTCTCTCTCGCTCTCGCTCTCGCTCACTCTCCCTCTCTCCATCCATCTCCCTGTCCTATGACTCTGATGACAGTAAGCAGGTTTACATGTTAGGTCTGTTGGTTAGATTGTTTGTTGATGTAGCGACAGGATTGTCTAAAAGTATTATTGTTTAGAGGTCAGAGATGAATAACCTATGCAGCAACCTGTATTACATATCACACACACACACACACACACACACACACACACACACACACACACCACACACACACGCACACACATATCAGATACACACTCATGCATGCACACTGACCCACACGTGCACACACACACAGGTATGCACACACAGACACAAACTGTAGTTCAACGCAGAATGCACACACATGCACCTGGCTCATTCAGCCAGTCATTGAACAACATCCAACACATTATCCACAGAACCTTTCCAATTGCCACTGCATTGTCAAACACAATAAAGAATTGGCATGCTGAACTCTGAATGTTCTGTATAAGAGCAGTCTGTTTGGATGCAGGGTTACAATAGATGATTAAAAACAAAAAACACTGTTTTAAGTGAGATGTAGGCATTGGTCTGAAACTGAAAAAGAAAGGAAATTCACTTGAGCACCACAATGCCTACTTCACCCCTGCTCTACCAAGGCTTTCCAGCACACAGCTTTGACCTAGTACAGCAGCTATGTGGGTCTATTGTACTTCCAACAATGTGTAGGCAGCCTGAGGGAGGTGTCAAAAAGTACACACGAAAGAGAATGGTCATACTATCCTCTCTGGTAGGCGAAACCAGGACCTTTGAATCCCAGGACCTTTGAATCCCAGGGCACTGATGCTAACCGTTACACTACAAACCCAGTTTATAGATACGTCAACTTGACACGCTATTTAAATGGGCAGTGTGGTGATGACATCATGCGTTTGCTCCAAAATGTTTTTTTTTGTTGTTGTTGTCTAAAACAGTTGATGTGTTGAAAACAGTTACATGTTATCACATACTGTAGCTAACAGGTCGCACAAGCAAGCAATGATCATGATGGTGCTGTTGTTTTACCTGCGTGCTTCGTGTGTAACCCGCACACCTTATACTTTTCACTTGTGGATGGCGACGGTTTTCAGGAACACATTGAAAAGGTAGTTGATCAGTTGGCACAACTTTGGAGTATAATGACATGTAGAACATTGCATTGACAGAGGAGGGGGCGTACTGAATGAATGAATAAGTAAAAGTGTAGAATTGTCTCTGGATCTTCTGACAGTGATCCTGTTACACACAAGTGTCCAGGTCAGCAGTTTACACAGACTTCAGCCAAATGAAAAACCTTCCATAGCTAAATATACCTAGCTAGCTAGCTACCTTCCTTTTGCTTCTCATCCTACTGGTGTAAGCTAGCTATCTACAGCTGCTAGCCTTCTACTAGCTAGCTGCTACTATTGGACAGCATCTGAGTTGCACCCAGATTTAGAACTCTGAGATTCAACTGAAAAGATGTTAGCATTGCAGAAATGCTACAAAAAGAAAGCACATTGTTGGTTTTTATTTGGCATAAATGTGTACGTGAGTGAGGTAAATTGGGAATTTAGTAAAAACTGTACCTTCAAACTTATTCAGTCAAGATGGATCTTAGTCCAATGGTCACCTTATGGAGGCTGTAGCCTCGTTTTAATCCGACGTCTAGAAATGTATTACATTTTGAGTTTTCATCCCAATATTGCACTTTATACACATCGCAGAAGACTGAAATATAACAAAACTGTTTGACATAGAAACACTGTATTTTTTACATTTAAATTCATTCTGAAAAATAAGAATAACATTCCACCCATCCACCCACTAGAGGACGTTTTGGTCATTCGACTGCAGGAAAGGGGTACCTGTCTCCTCCCCTTCATCTACGCTGATTGAAGTGGATTTAACAAGTGACATAAGGGATGATAGCTTTCACCTGGATTCACCTGGTCATCATGTCATGGAATGAACAGGTGTTCTTCAAGTTTTGTACACTCAGTGTATGATGGTAGGGAGCTTCAACCAAAGCATACGATAGTCACACCATCTGGCGTAACTATAATTAGTATTAGCATTACAATTTCCTTTCTATCTCCCCACACTGTCAGTCAGCCTAATGGATGAGAAACACAGCACCATACTGTAGAGCAGGGGTAGGCAACTAGATTCAGCCACCAGATGATTTTCATCAGAGTGGATGGTCAGGGGGCCAGAACATAATTATAATCATTTGTACACTGCAAATTGACCACAGCGAAGCCCCAAAATAAATTGTGTATGAAAATAATAATGATTTACTACCTTGATTACATTGATTACTATCATGTCTCTTTTTTGTGCACGTGTGTGTATGTGCCTAAGTGTGTGTGTGTGTGTGTGTATGTGCCTAAGTGTGTGTGTGTGTGGGTGGCGAAGATCAGGTGTGTCCCTGACATCCAACAAGCTCTCACAGTCTCACTGCGGAACCTGATGTTTGTCCCTAAACATCCCATTTCGAAGGTTACGTTTAGTTATTCATCCTGAAAGGTTAAGGTTTGGGATAGGGTTAAAACAACAAGAAGAGAAAACAGGTGCCTAGCATTGAGATTGAACACGCGGCCACCGTTGTTTGCGGTTTACCCCAAGCCTACTTAATGGTAGTAGCTCTCCTGGTTGTCCTTAAGTGGCCGGCTTTTAAGTCATCTGCCGATGTCCTGCTTACCTGGACGGACGTCGAATTTTGCAGTGGATCTTGAGCGACCTGACAGTGACAAGCCCTCCTCACTGGGAGGACCCTGTGGCCCTGAGGTCTAGATGCTCGGTGTGTGTGTGTGTGTGTGTGTGTGTGTGTGTGCATGTCAATGTTTAAGGTTAATAGGATGGGATTCCACACATCCCACCCCCCAGGACAGAGACATGTAGAGAGGGAGGGGGGAGACACAGGGAGAAAAGAGGGAGAGGTGAGAGTGTTGGGGGGGTGACGGTAATTCTGTCCGATAGATGAAAAGTGAATAACTGCTGAGAATTAGAATGTCATTGAGCACAGAGGGGAGATCAACCGCACGCAAGGCAAGCAGAGATACCGAGATCATTCCCCCTGACACAAAGGAGTGTGTGTGTGTCCATGTCTGTGTGTGTGTTTCTGTCTGTTTGGCTAGTAATAGTGGAGATAGGAGACTTACCATAGCCTATGTGTCTGTATGTGGTCTGTGAGTGCATATGTATATACGCGTGTGTGTGTCTCAGTGTGTGTGTGTGTGTGTGTGTGTGTGTGTGTGTGTGTCCAGCATGTGATCTTTAACCTGTCACCATTACTCTGCATACTATGTCCTGTTATGAATACACGCACACGCACACACACACTTTGTTCTTTTATTCTCGTGGGGTCCTAAAATTAATTTCCAATCAAAATTATATTTTCCTTAACCCTAAACCTAACCTTAACCCTAAACCTAACCAAGGCTAAAAAAGCCCTTGTCCTCATGGTGACGTGGGAGATCCCAAGTCCCCATGAGGGAGAATTTTCCTTGTTTCCACAAGGACAGAAGAACCAACACACACACACACACACACACACACACACACACACACACACACTGTGGTACTGCAACCCCGTAAACAACCTTCCAGTGTTTGCTACAATGGAAAAATGAGGTTTCTCAATTTTCTCCATCGAAAACAGCTTAGGAAATCCTCATGCCATGTTGGAACTAATCTTCTTGTGTATTTCTATATTTCCAGCTTGGCGGAATGCATGCAGAGAAAGAGTGTCACAGCTAGATCTTGGGTTATGGATCAAAAGAATGCTTTTCCAGGGTGAAAACACATGCCGTACACGAGAAGGCCTTTCTCTTTGTCTACACAGCTTAGTGCGTTGAAGTCAGCTGTCAGGGAAAGGGTTGTGATACCTTCGTTAATGCGTCACACAGAGGTTCTAAAAGTGTTCCGTGTGAGTTATAAAGGGTTCTCGAGTTACAGGAAATATGAAGTATGATCCTAGATTTTAAAGAGTTGGCAAGAAGAGACAATATGCATCCCTAACATAAGTCTTTCTCAAGTGTGTGTGTGTGTGTGTGTGTGTGTGTGTGTGTGTGTGTGTCGAGGAAGGGGGAGATAGTAGTTAAAGCTTCATCATTTGTCTGACATGTAGATAAACCGTAACCCAGTGGAGCAGGAGGCCTACAAATAAGTACAGGAACCGACTGTACATTTTTTCTTTTGACAGAAAAACTATACAGTAGGTCCAGCAATCACCTACTGTATAGTAATGTAGTTTTGTTGATTTCATTATTCTTAGGACAACATGTGTGAATACACACACACACACACACACACACACACACACACACACACACACACACACACACACACACACACACGCACGTGTGCGCGCCTTCCTCGGCATGTGTATGAGACAAGCTTTGTTATAACATACTCCGGAGACAAAACACCTGGAACTAAGAGATACCAATGGATTCATATTTACTTATACAGATTGAAGCCTGCCACACACACACACACACACACACACACACACCATCGCTCCTTACTTATTGTGTGTCTCAGGAACCATACATTGTCATGTGTGTGTGTCCTATCACGTTCATTACTCTAGACAACAACGGCGCGTCACACATACGCCGTCACAAACACCAGTGGCGAGCGTGGGAGAGGTACACACACAACCATCCACACGCAGGCAGCACGCTCGTTTTGGCTCAGATCCCTTCTCTTTGTACCCTCGCTTTGCTTGTTTGTTTCTTCTTTTTGTCCTTTAATCTGCTCTTTCGCTCTGTGCCTCGGCCTTCTGATTATCTTTTACTTTAATCTGTGTGCTCTCTGACAACTTGCAATGTGTATATACTGTATTCTACTGTATTTTAGTCAATGCCACTCCGACATTGCTCCTCCTAATATTTATATATTCCATTCTTTTACTTGTAGATTTGTATGTTTTGTTGTGAATTGTTAGATTTTACTGCACTGTTGGAGGTAAGAAAAGCATTTCATTGCACCCGCAATAACATCTGCTTAATATGTGTATGCGACCAATACAATTTAATTTAATTGGATGCTTCTCCAACTGGGTTCCAGCGCCATATGCAGACTGTATTCGACTATTATACTGTATTCAGACTGTATGCAGACTGTATTCGACTATTAGACTGTATTCAGACTGTATTCAGACTGTATTCAGACTGTATGCAGACGGTATTAGACTATTAGACTGTATTCAGACTGTATGCAGACTGTATTCGACTATTAGACTGTATTCAGACTGTATTCAGACTGTATGCAGACTGTATTAGACTATTAGACTGTATTCAGACTGTATGCAGACTGTATTCGACTATTAGACTGTATTCAGACTGTATGCAGACTGTATTCGACTATTAGACTGTATTCAGACTGTATGCAGGCTGTATTCGACTATTAGACTGTATTCAGACTGTATGCAGACTGTATTAGACTATTAGACTGTATGCAGACTGTATTAGACTCTTAAACTGTATTCAGACTGTATTCAGACTGTATTCAGACTGTATTACACTGTATTAGACTATTAGACTGTATTCAGACTGTATTCAGACTGTATGCAGACTGTATTAGACTATTAGACTGTATTCAGACTGTATGCAGACTGTATTAGACTATTAGACTGTATTCAGACTGTATGCAGACTGTATTTGACTATTAGACTGTATTCAGACTGTATGCAGGCTGTATTCGACTATTAGACTGTATTCAGACTGTATGCAGACTGTATTAGACTATTAGACTGTATGCAGACTGTATTAGACTCTTAAACTGTATTCAGACTGTATTCAGACTGTATTCAGACTGTATTACACTGTATTAGACTATTAGACTGTATTCAGACTGTATTCAGACTGTATTAAGACTGTATTAGACTATTAAACTGTATTCAGACTGTGTTCAGACTGTATTCTGACTGTATTCTGACTGTATTCCGACTGTATTCAGACTGTATTAAACTGTATTAGACTATTAGACTGTATTCAGACTGTATTCAGACTGTATTACACTGTATTAGACTATTAGACTGTATTCAGACTGTATTCAGACTGTATTACACTGTATTAGACTATTAGACTGTATTCAGACTGTATTAGACTATTAGACTGTATTCAGACTGTATTCAGACTATATTCCGACTGTATTCAAACTGTATTAGACTATTAGACTGTATTCAGACTGTATTCAGACTGTATTCAATCTGTATTAGACTATTAGACTGTATTCAGACTGTATGCAGACTGTATTCGACTATTAGACTGTATTCAGACTGTATTCAGACTGTATTAAGACTGTATGCAGACTGTATTCGACTATTAGACTGTATTCAGACTGTATTCAGACTGTATTAGACTATTAGACTGTATTCAGACTGTATGCAGACTGTATTCGACTATTAGACTGTATTCAGACTGTATTCAGACTGTATTAAGACTGTATGCAGACTGTATTAGACTATTAGACTGTATTCAGACTGTATGCAGACTGTATTCGACTATTAGACTGTATTCAGACTGTATGCAGACTGTATTCGACTATTAGACTGTATTCAGACTGTATGCAGACTGTATTCGACTATTAGACTGTATTCAGACTGTATGCAGACTGTATTAGACTATTAGACTGTATGCAGACTGTATTAGACTCTTAAACTGTATTCAGACTGTATTCAGACTGTATTACACTGTATTAGACTATTAGACTGTATTCAGACTGTATTCAGACTGTATTAAGACTGTATTAGACTATTAAACTGTATTCAGACTGTGTTCAGACTGTATTCTGACTGTATTCCGACTGTATTCAGACTGTATTACACTGTATTAGACTATTAGACTGTATTCAGACTGTATTCAGACTGTATTACACTGTATTAGACTATTAGACTGTATTCAGACTGTATTCAGACTGTATTACACTGTATTAGACTATTAGACTGTATTCAGACTGTATTCAGACTATATTCAGACTGTATTCAAACTGTATTAGACTATTAGACTGTATTCAGACTGTATTCAAACTGTATTAGACTATTAGACTGTATTCAGACTGTATTCAAACTGTATTAGACTATTAGAGTGTATTCAGACTGTATTCAGACTGTATTTAGACTGTATTCAAACTGTATTAGACTGTAGTACACAGTATTTAGATTAGAGGTCGACCGATTATGATTTTCCAACGCTGATACCGATTATTGGAGGACCCAAAAAAGTCGATACCGAGTAATCGGCCAATTTATTTATTTATTTGTAATAATGACAATTACAACAATACTGAATGCACACTTATTTTAACTTAATGTAATACATCAATAAAATCAATTTACCCTCAAATAAATAATTAAACATGTTCAATTTGGTTTAAATAATGTAAAAACAAGGTGTTGGAGAAGAAAGTAAAAGTTATAGGACTATTTCTCTCTATACCATTTGTATTTCATATACCTTTGACTATTGGATGTTCTTATAGGCACTTTAGTATTGCCAGTGTAACAGTATAGCTTCCGTCCCTCTCCTCACTCCTACCTGGGCTCGAACCAGGAACACAACGACGACAACAGCCACCCTCGAAGCAGCGTTACCCATGCAGAGCAAGGAGAACAACCACTCCAAGTCTCAGAGCGAGTGACGTTTGAAATGCTATTAGCGCGCACCCCGCTAACTAGCTAGCCATTTCACATCGATTACACCAGCCTAATCTCGGGAGTTGATAGGCTTGAAGTCATAAACAGCTGCTGGCAAAACTCAGTAAAGTGCTGTTTGAATGTATGCTTACGAGCCTGCTGCTGCCTACTATCACTCAGTCAGACTGCTCTATCAAATCATAGACTTAGTTATAACATGATAACACACAGAAATACGAGCCTTAGGTCATTAATTTGGCCGAATCCGGAAACTATCATCTCGAAAACAAAACTTTTGTTCTTTCAGTGAAATACGGAACCGTTCCGTATTTTATCTAAGGGCTGGCATCCATTAGTCTAAATATTCCTGTTACATTGCACAACCTTCAATGTTATGTCATAATTACGTAAAATTCTGGCAAATTAGGCTGCCCAAACTGTTGCATACACACTGACTCTGTGTGCAATGAACGCAAGAGAAGTGACACAATTTCACCTGGTTAATATTGCCTGCTAACCTGGATTTCTTTTAGCTAAATATACAGGTTTAAAAATATATACTTCTGTGTATTGATTTTAAGAAAGGCATTAATATTTATGGTTAGGTACACATTGGAGCAACGATATGCACCGCATCGATTATATGCAACACAGGACACGATAGATAAACTAGTAATATCATCAACCATGTGTAGTTAACTAGTGATTATGATTGATTGTTTTTCATAAGATAAGTTTAATGCCAGCTAGCAACTTACCTTGGCTTACTGCATTCGCGTAACAGGCAGTCTCCTCGTGGAGTGCAATGTAATCAGGTGGTTAGAGCGTTGGACTAGTTAACTGTAAGGTTGCAAGATTGAATCCCCCGAGCTGACAAGGTAAAAATCTGTTGTTCTGCCCCTGAACAAGGCCGTTAACCCACCGTTCCTAGGCCGTCATTGAAAATAAGAATGTGTTCTTAACTGACTTGCCTAGTTAAATTAAGATTAAATAAAGGTGTAATTAATTTTGGTGTCCAAAAATACCGATTTCTGATTGTTATGAAAACTTGAAATCGGCCCTAATTAATCGGCCATTCCGATTAATCGGTCGACCTCTAATTCAGATTGTATCAGACAGTATTCAGACTGTATCAGACTGTATTCAAACTGTATTAGACTGTATTCGACAGTATTCAAACTGCATCAGACTGTATTCAAACTGTATCAGACTGTATTAGACTGTATTATTCTGTATCAGACTGTATTAGACAGTATTCAAACTGTATCAGACTGTATTAGACTGTATCAGACTGTATCAGACTGTATTCAAACTGTATCAGACTGTATTAGACTGTATTAGACAGTATTCAGACTGTATCAGACTGTATTCAAACTGTATCAGACTGTATGAGACAGTATTCAGACTGTATCAAACTGTATTCAGACTGTATCAGACTATATTAGATTGTATTCAGACTGTATTAGACTGTATCAGACTGTATTCAGACTGTATCAGACTGTATTAGACTGTATCAGACTGTATTAGACAGTATTCAGACTGTATCAGACTGTATTCAGACTGTATCAGACAATATTCAGACGTAATGGCTGCATCAATAGTTGTGCATTATAGATGGAGTAGGGTGCCATTTACCTGTTATACTATATCTGGAACTGGTCTGGTCGGAGAAAGACTTGGACACACATACAGAAGCAGACACACAGGCAGACAGGCTACACACAGACACACACACACACACGATACACCCACGATACACACTTGTCTAAAGCTCTACTCTGGCACAGACTGTGCCGGCTGATTGAGGTTGACTGTGGTATTATTTCATTAATTCAGTTTTTCAACTTGGTCGTCTTTCCCTCCCTTCTATTTTTCGTCGGAGGAAGAGGGTGGCGTCCTCGAGTGCTCTACAAATCCCCATCACTGCTGATCATTGTCTCAATTACTCATCCGTCGCTCCCTCCTTCTTTCCCTCCCTCTCTCCCTCTTTCCCTCCCTCTTTCCCTCCCTCTTTCCCTCCCTTGCTCCCTCCCTCCCTATCATTCCATTCCTGTTCTCTCTCCTCTCTCAGCTCATCCCAAGTTACTCTGTGTCCACTCCTCCACCCCCAAACCGCATCGTCACATTCCTTCTTTTCTTCTCCTGCTATTTCTCGTTCTCTCTCTTTTCCTGTGTTCCAAAGTGATGTGGTTAAGACTAAAGAGCATGCTACTGCTACTTTCATAATCCCTCTCTTTTATCTTTCTCTTTTCTTTGTGTTCTTTTGAACCATTACCATAAGTGACCACAGCTTAAAGTCGTCTCTTTTCACCTCCCTCTCTCTTCCTCTCTCTCACGCTATGTCTATCACTTCTCATAGTCTACTGCCTCAGTCATGTCAGCAACAGCTTGTCATAAACGATCAGTGTCTCTCTCCTCCCTCTCTCTGCGTTCCCTTGCTCTTATGATCTCAGTGTCTTCTTCGTTAAACTCCCCAAAGCGATCATTTCCCTTCTTCTCTTCCCCTCAATCCTTTTCCAGCCTTTCAGTCCTTTTTTTCAGTCCTTTACCTCCATCTGTGCCCCTTTCTCTCCCCTCCATTGTGTTTCTCCTCTCCTCCCATTCAGCCGGTCTCTCCTTTCTCCCCCTCATCGTCTCAAGCATCTCTCCACCGTTCTCTTTGCTCTCCTCTCCATCCCTCCATCTTGATGTCCTTGCCCTCTGCTGATCTCTCTCTCTCTCTCTCTCTCTCTCTCTCTCTCTCTCCTCCTTTTACACTTCCCAACGCTCACAGGCTGGCAGGAGAGACGGAGGGATGGAGAGGTGTGATGAGTTAGGCTCTCTTCTTTCACACCTCTCTCTGGCTCTCCCTTGCTCCCTTATCTCCTCTCCGTCCAACACCTTAGTCTGTAGCCTCAAGCCAAAGAGAGACAAACATGGAGGGAGGGATGTATTTTTGAGGGAGGAAAGCAAAGGTCTGCCCTTGAGGCTTGAACCAAAAGAGAGGGAGGCGAGAGGTAGAAAGAGAGAGGAGAGAAAGAGAAGGGAAGGGTGTGCACAGGCATTTCGCTACTCCCACAATAACATCTGCTAAACACTTGTATGTGACAATATTTTTTTTAAAGTAATAATAATAATAATTAAAACATTAAAAAATTAAATTTGCTCTCATCCTTTCTCTTCATGCCTCGCCCCTCTCTTCCCTCAATAAATTATTTTAGACTATGGATTACATTAGTCTGTACCAATTTGTGCCATTTTGTATCCTCTCTGTTCTCCCCACCTGCACTCCCCCATCTTCTCACCTCTCTTACCCACCCCTCTTCCGGCCTGAACAGTTCTCTAATGAGCAGAGCCTGTTTGGTGGTTCTTTTGGTAAACTTGGATAAAAGCATGGTGATTGCAACACCAGGGTTGTGGGTTCAAATACCAAAATGTTTACTTAACACAAGTAAATTGCTTTGGATAAAATCATCTGCTAAATGACCACACTGCAGTACTGTTCCATTACTTATTGCAGATGTCCATTTCTCCATTTTATATCACGAATCATAAACTTTGATTATCGTCCCTTCGTCATAATAATAATATCATCGTCATCTAGTCTGGAGCTACAAGCCCATCTCTCTGTCCTCCAGTGTGTTGGTCCAGTCTACATAGTATACTTCTATATCAGGGCAGTTTATTGAAGTTAATTAGTTTGTATTAGTGACTGAGTCCACAGAGCTCAGTCAGTAGGCTGTTAAATGAGATCCTCTGGGCCGAGACCTTAGCACCTATTAAAAGCCTCCCATCTTGTAGGACTGTGACATTTCACGGCTTCTGTGTGAGTTTAATCACTACGCCTGCAAATGTCACTCATGTTTTGGTTGGGTAGAATGGTTTGGCTGTATGAATGGGAGGCATTGTGAAAGGAAGATTGGAGTTATTGTATGTGTGTGCATAAGTGCGTGTGTACATGCATTTGTTTGTGTGTGTGCACGTGTGTGTGTGACACTCCTCCTAATGTGTTCTATGTTCTTCCCCCTCCAGCCACGTCAGATGGGACGCGCCAGGGTCTGGAGAGTATGAGGGGAGGAGTGTGTGCCACGCAGGGCATGAAAGTGGTCCTTAAAGTGGGACAGAGTGAGTACTGACACACACACGCAGTGAAAAACACCGGCTGCTATATTCTCCTCAGAGTGTATTAGAATATAGTAGCCTGTTGATTCGAGGCAGAGATCTGGAGGAGAGGAGCATCCAGGATCACACAGCTCTAATGAGGCCTGTTGACTTCACTCACTAACACTCTGAACACCACTATTCCCTCTGATACTGGCTCCCTATGCCCACTCACACCAACTAGTTCTCACAGTCTCACGTCAGAATGATGTTTCTCAAAAGTGTTTAAGGTAAAGTGCAGGCATTCACGCCGAACGGTTAAGGTTAGGGTTGAAGCTCAGGATAGTTTTCAAACAAACATCTCAAAAATAACTTTCTATCACTGGATTCGAACCTGCAACCTTCAGAATCAGAGGCAGATGAGTGAAACCAACTTGAAGGTTACAGCGCTCGCTACTGCTCCTAGTTGCTGGTGTCCATGTCATCTCCCGACGTCCGCAGACCTGGATGGACATCGAATACTGACCTGGCTGCTCCCAGGGTAGGGAGTAGGCTGCTCTTTCTGGGTATCAACACCACTGGTGACTTGGCTCCTCCCAGGGTAGGGAGTAGGCTGCTCTTTCTGGGTATCAACACCACTGGTGACCTGGCTGCTCCCAGGGTAGGGAGTAGGCTGCTCTTTCTGGGTATCAACACCACTGGTGACCTGGCTGCTCTCAGGGTAGGGAGTAGGCTGCTCTTTCTGGGTATCAACACCACTGGTGACCTGGCTCCTCCCAGGGTAGGGAGTAGGCTGCTCTTTCTGGGTATCAACACCACTGGTGACCTGGCTCCTCCCAGGGTAGGGAGTAGGCTGCTCTTTCTGGGTATCAACACCACTGGTGACCTGGCTCCTCCCAGGGTAGGGAGTAGGCTGCTCTTTCTGGGTATCAACACCACTGGTGCAGCTCCTGGCTCTGTATATATACCGTGGCGAGGAAAGGGTCTCTATTGGCCCTGCTAATGACTACTGCTGCGGTTGCCCTTGGGTGACAGAGAGAGGCCAAAGTCATACTTTCTCTTCGATACACATTATCATACTTGGTTGTAAACACACAAATAAATACAGCGGTCAGTAGAATTTTACACACAGATACACACACTAGGTCAGTTCTGTGTCGGTTCGATTATTCAACAATTCTCACGGTTTAGATTATTTGGGTTGAAGGCTGTAACAGCACAGAATAAAACAGTGAATGAATGTCCCATGATGGTAGTGACTGTCCATTACTGCTTATCACTTACTAACCATCATTTATTCACTTTACTTTACTTTAATAAAATACTATAGTTGTTGAGTATATTACATTTGTTTTATTGATGACTTTATTATTTCATTCCAAGTCATTGTCTCATCTCTATAGAGCTGCTACCTATGTTTTCTGACAAAAACACTATTTTGTAGTTCTTCAAAGTAAATAATGCATACTTTTATGACTGCTGAGTACCAACTATCATACTTAGATCATGTATTTTCAGGTAGAGATGCCTCACGAAGCAACAGCTGCTCTCACAATCGTGTATTCTGACTCTTCTGTAGCAGGCGTACAAAAAACACAGACCGGACAAGTAGATGCGCAATGGATTGTGGTCATTGTAGTTAATTACCACATTTATGTGGTAAACTATGTAGAATATTGGCCTGTTGGAAACTACAACTCCCTACTACATCAAACAATTCAGGCTGGATCTGTGCAATGTCCATATTGAGCTCACAGAAAAACTAAATGGAACTCAAATAATTGAACCAACTTCAATTAGTTTAAAAACGGATAAATAACTCACATTTCGGTTAATCGCTCAGCACTAATACACACACAAATAATACATTTTTACCCACATAGGCATTCTCATTGAACACCCCACCCATTCATCCCTCGTTCCTCTACCCCACCCCACAAGCATACGTACACCCGTCCGCACGCACGCACGCACGCACGCACGCACACACACACACACACACACACACACACACACACACACACACACACACACACACACACACACACACACACACACACACACACACACACACACACACACACACACACACACACACACACACACACACACACACACACACACACACACACACACACACACACATACACACACACACACACACACACACACACACACACACTCACACACACACACTCCTCATAATATAATCCACTCCCTCCTCTCTCCCACACATTTCCCCAACAGTGTTATCTGCTCTGTGTGTTGTTGTGCGTATTGTGGAAGCTCTTATCCTGAGAGGGAAGTGCTGCTGCTGTCTCTATCTCTCCATCATTCTCCACACACAGCCCACCCAGAGGAGATGCATAGCACTCCCTCTATATCTACTTTATTTCTTTCTCTCGCTCGCTCTCTCTTTCTTTCATTGCTGGTTCAATGAAAACCGGCATCATTGACTCTCTTTCACCTTTCTTGTTCTCCCCTTGCTCTCTGTTTCTCCCCCTCCCTTTTTCTTTCTTTCTTTCACTCAAGCCCTCCCTCCCTCCCTCCCTCCCTCCCTCCCTCCCTCCCTCCCTCCCTCCCTCCCTCCCTCCCTCCCTCCCTCCCTCCCTCCCTCCCTCCCTCCCTCCCTCCCCCCCCTCCCTCCCCCCTCCCCCCCCCCTCCCCACCCATCTTCTTTGCTCCTTTCACCCCCACTCTCTCCCTCAATACCTCCCTCTCCCCCCACCCCACGCCATCCTCCTTGCCCACTCTCTCTCTCTCTTTCTCTCTCGCCACTCCTTTCTCTCCTCCTCACCCCATCTCTCCTTCTCTCTCTCCTCTCTTTCTCCCTCTCTCTCTCACTCCCTCTCTCTCCCCCGCTCTCTCCTCTCTCTCGTCCTCTCTCCTTCTCTTCCTCTGCTCTCTGTGTTATATGTTGTGTGTCTGAAAGGTCATGTCTGCTCTGGTCGTCGTCTTAATAAACACTGTGCCACCGCATAGAGATCCCTGATGAGATGGAGCACTGCTCAGCTCTGCTCTGATACACACACACACACACACACACACACACACACACACACACACACACACACACACACACACACACACACACACACACACACACACACACACACACACACACACCTACACAGTTTTAGAAACGTACACTTTCTGAGAAACATACACACAGTCTCTCTTTCTCTCTCTCTCTCGTCTTTCCTACACACACACTGGAGTCCACCCTCAGCAGCCCCAGCAGTCATATTGATCCAAACTCCCCTCATGCCAAGTTCTGATTGGCTGTCTTTCATCAGAGGGCCCGTTGACCAATAATACCTGCCACTGTGTATGAACCTCCGTAAATGTCAGTTAGTGTAGAATTATAGCTCTGCACATAGACTGTGTGTCTGCGTGTGTGTCTGTACATTGTGCAGTCTCTGTGTACTCAGCACAATAGGGACGTTTATTATGTCCCCCTCAGTAAATCTATATGGGACTCTGTCATAGCCATGGCTAGAGGATATTAAGTGTCCTAAATGGCACCCTATTCCCTTTATAGTGCACTACTGTTGACCAGAGCCCATAGGGACGCAGACTAGCACTTCAGTGGAGCTGTTCCCTGTCTGACAGATGGGATGGTGTGGTAATTGGAGATGATGGGCTTTTATTACAGTTTTATATTCATTGTGGTCATTTTACAAATGGAAACTCTTTAAGTATCCTATTTTAATCTCGTTGGATAGCTCTTTTGGAAAATGACGTTGGAGGACGATCAATATTTAGTTTCATTTAATGGGCCCCAGAGGCGTTGCATTAGCACCACAGAGATCTTATTATTGGTGTACCTGTTTTGAGGTTGTGTTATCTTGACCGGGGTATACCCCTGTTTTTTTCTGCTAGACCCCTATGGACTGCCCCCGAAACCTGCCAAACCAGACCAAAGCGCGGGCCGCACCAACACCAGAAATACAGGTAAGAGGGGTGTGGAAGAGCTTACACACTTACACTGTCATGAGGACAGACTTCAACCAAAAAGACAAAAAAGCGAGTGAGTAGAGAGAGGAAGGAAGCGACAGAGAATGAGGGACGGTAAAAAAACGACAGATGGAGGATACGAGCCAGCAACATCTGTGGGGTCTCTATTAATTCCATCCCTCCATCGCTCTCATCCCTCTCTCTGTCCATCCACTCCTTTCCTCTCCTTCCCTCAGAGCTAAGTGGCGCAGGCGAGGAACGACAGCACTAATAGCTACCCGGAGAGGGGGGAGTAGGGGGGAGACCGGGGGCGCAATTTGAAAGAGTTATTATGGTCGTTAGTTTGGGCGGCCTGGTTTCTGTTGGTCCGCGGAGAGAAGAGAGGAGAGGAAAATTATAAATCTGAGCAGAGAGAGAGAGGAGAGGGAGATAGAGGAGGGGAAAGAGGACAGGAGAGGAGAGGTGTGGAGGGTAGCTGATGCGTGAGGAGAGAAGAGGAAGATGAAAGGATAGGAGAGGAGAGGGATGTTGCCTCATGGCAGGGAGCTTGTTGACCTGTTCTTTGTGTGCTGGGTTGTTCTGTCCCAGACACATAATCTGTGTCCCAAACTAAACCCTAGTCCCTATACAGTGCACTACTTTTGACCAGGGCCCATAGGGCTTTAATCAAAGGTAGTGCACTATGTAGGGAATAGGATGCCATTTGGGATGCTGCCACGCAGGCCATTTCTCTAGTGTGAAGTGTAAATGAGAGAACTGATGAGAGTAATGGAGAAAGCACGGAAGACAGAAAAGGGGAGTGAGAAGGGAAGAAGATGGCTTTAGCTGTTGAAAGAGAAAGAGGATAAACACTGAAAAGGGAAGAGAAGCGAGAGGGAGGGACACTAGATGGCTGTACTGTTGAATAGGAAAGAGACAGAGAGTGGGGAGGGAGGGGGAGGGAGAACGAGGGAATATGAGGATAATAGAGAGAGCTGGTGAAAGGAGTAGGAGGTAATGGAGAGAGATGTTTGGGTAATGGAGGGATGGAGGGAACGAGAGGGGAAGGGAGGGAAGAAAGCGAGAGGGGGAGAGTGGAATTGGCGACTAGTATTAGCGTTTTGCCTCTCTGTCAGTCAGTCAGTTAGTCCTGTGTACGCGGTAGGGGAGCTCGCAATAGGGGGTGATGAAAGGGCGAGCCGAGGGGGGGGATGTTATTATGTCCACAATGACCCAGAGAGAGGGAGAGCCACAGAGTGAGGGGAAGACGAGATGAGAGAAGAGAGGGAGGAGAGAGAAAATGAGTGGGGAATGTGCCAAGAATAATGATAACCCAATCCCACTGCCGCGCTTCGCATTACCACTCTAAACGCTACCAGCACCAACGTTCGCACGGGCAACACGACCACTCCTCACAGGGGTCCCAAACCCACCAGACACCTGCTGGGCCGTAACCGTACATGCGGTCGGACCGTGCGGTTGGGACCAGGTTCCAACCAGGCAGCTTCACCGTGTGGTCTCAAGCTATAGAGACCCAGATAACTTCCCAAATGGCACCATATTCCCTATATAGTGCACTACTGTTGACCAGAGTCCTGCACAACGCCCTATGGGCCCTGGTCAGAAGTAGTGCACTACATAGGGAATAGGGTGCCATATGGGACACCGCATAAACCACCCAACCATTTGGGCTCCTTCATGTGGATAGCGCTAATGCTACGTAAAACAGCGTTGTTAGGCTTAAGGGATGTAGCGCTACCTTGATCCACACACTGTAGGTTGCTGTGGCTTCAAGCCAGAGCCAGCCTCTCAGTAGGCCTCTCCACAGGCACAGAGGAACATTCCAAACACTCTTATATCCAATGCCATCCACTTATTCATGTGGATAGACAGACCACATATGGTCACGGTCACATTGGCTGCATTTTTGCTGCATTCCTCCTGGTGTAGCCTTTCGTGTTCGTGCCACTATAACTGAAGGGAGACTGTTAGTCACCTTGCTGTGGTGTAGACTGTTTATTGGCGCGTAGTATGTACATGTAAGAGGTTACACTCTGAAAAGGCACGTTGCCAAAACCTTGGTTCCACCACCTGAGTTTTAGTACATAAAGAGTTTATAGAACATAATATTAGAACGTTGGACTTTCTTGTCGTTATTCACAAAAGTAATTTAATTACTGTACTGCATTCGTTTTGAAACACGTTACCCCCAACTAGGGATTAGCATGGGTAACCGGGATCCCAGGATACACACACATTCAATGACAGGACCCTGGGAATGACATTTTCCACAATGTCACAATAACGCAGCAGCAAATTAGCAAAAAATGAAATAGCACATTATCCAAACAGCCTACTCGGAGTACACTCTGTGTCGAGATAGCCTACTCGGAGTACACTCTGTGTCGAGATAGCCTACTCGGAGTACACTCTGTGTCGAGATAGCCTACTCGGAGTACACTCTGTGTCGAGATAGCCTACTCGGAGTACACTCTGTGTCGAGATAGCCTACTCGGAGTACACTCTGTGTCGAGATAGCCTACTCGGAGTACACTCTGTGTCGAGATAGCCTACTCGGAGTACACTCTGTGTCGAGATAGCCTACTCATTTGAGTACACTCTGTGTCGAGATAGCCTACTCGGAGTACACTCTGTGTCGAGATAGCCTACTCGGAGTACACTCTGTGTCGAGATAGCCTACTCGGAGTACACTCTGTGTCGAGATAGCCTACTCGGAGTACACTCTGTGTCGAGATAGCCTACTCGGAGTACACTCTGTGTCGAGATAGCCTACTGCTGAAATGCGCTGAATTAGTTGAGGAACATGAGAATGCTCGGAATTTATGAACGACCTGTTTCGCAATTCACAACAATGTCATTGGTGATCAAAGATAGAGTAACTATCTTGACTAAATATCAGTTTCATTTGCTCTGTGATCTTCACATGGTGGCACAGCACCCCTCTTATTTGGGGAGAACCCTGGCATAGTGACTTGGTTTTCAGTGCTTTAAATGGCCACTTCAAATTTTTGCAGTATTTCGTGGGATAAATATGAATGAATCCAGTATTGAAACTTGGCCTATTTCGGGAAAATATTTATCCCTACAACCAACACTGAACATATGAAATGTAAAAGGTTAGTGAAATTGAAAGAGATATTTTGGGATTTTGGCAATGAGGGCAATTATCTGCTTCCTTCAAACTGCACACAGACAAAAAGGGTATCCAGGAGTTCATCTGACTCTGGGGAAGTAGATAAAGGGCCTCATTGACAAAATCACAAAGTATCCTTTTAAAGTAAACATTTATTGTGTCATTTTACAGGTGGTGCTGGTAACACCACTCATCCCAGGATTCCTAGCGGTGACGGCGGTGGTTCGGGAGGCACGGGTGGTGAGAACGGACCCCTTCCCCCCTCCAACGTGGCTGTCATCGCCGGCGCCGCAGGAGGCTCCGCCTTTCTCCTCCTGGTCACCGCGGTGATCTGCGTGGTGTGTTACCGGCGGCGACACGCCAAGCACTCGGAGTCCCACCACCCACCCCTGTCGCTGTCCTCCCTCACCAGCCCCAAGAGGCACGGCGGTGGGCATGGGGGCGGCCACGGGAGCGGGAATAACAACGGCTCGGAACCCAGTGACATCATCATCCCCCTGCGGACTTCGGACTCGGCGTACTGCCCTCACTACGAGAAGGTGAGCGGGGACTACGGCCACCCCGTCTACATCGTCCAGGAGATGCCCCCCCAGAGCCCAGCCAACATCTACTACAAAGTATGAAGGTCGTCACCATGACAACCTACAGTACCACCAACTACCACCCTTCCCTGTTCTATACAGTACAGTACCACTTACAACCTACCTACAATATACCCTGTTCTATACAGTACAGTACCACCTACAACCTACCTACAACATACCCTGTTCTATACAGTACAGTACCACCAACAACCTACCTACAATATACCCTGTTCTATACAGTACAGTACCACCTACAACCTACCTACAATATACCCTGTTCTATACAGTACAGTACCACCTACAACCTACCTACAACATACCCTGTTCTATACAGTACAGTACCACCAACATCCTACCTACAATATACCCTGTTCTATACAGTACAGTACCACCTACAACCTACCTACAATATACCCTGTTCTATACAGTACAGTACCACCTACAACCTACCTACAGTATACCCTGTTCTATACAGTACAGTACCACCTACAACCTACCTACAATATACCCTGTTCTATACAGTACAGTACCACCTACAACCGACCTACAATATACCCTGTTCTATACAGTACAGTACCACCTACAACCGACCTACAATATACCCTGTTCTATACAGTACTGTACCACCTACAACCTACCTACAATATACCCTGTTCTATACAGTACAGTACTACCTACAACCTACCTACAATATACCCTGTTCTATACAGTACAGTACCACCTACAACCTACCTACAATATACCCTGTTCTATACAGTACTGTACCGCCTACAACCTACCTACAACAGTCCCTCAATGACTTACTCCAAAAGCAGATGTTTAGGGCACTATACAGCATATGAACTGCCCTACCCAACCCCAGCCACAGCCACAGCCACAGCCACAAGTGTGTGTGTCTAGCTTACTGAAGAGGCCATCCTTCACGCCCACCACTCTTCACTCAACTGTGTCACTAAGCCAAGTGAAGGTTTAGTATATAACCCCCTACTGCCCCCCTCCCGGGCCCTTTAAAGAGGACAGCAATGACAAGTACTCTGGGCTACGACCCCTTTCTTTCTCACAGCGAATCGAAACCCCCCCATCCAGAGCTGAAGAGAAGAGTCCCTCCCTATACACCATGAGGACAAGTGTGAGAGAACACACACCAAGCTAGTGTGAGAGAACACACACTAGTAACGCCACAGCATGGCCTTATGGGACTCGGACCCTAGAAAACCTACAGTCCAACTACCAACCAACCAGAGAACTCTGTCTGTATCTCCAGTGCTGTGCTATAGCAGACCTATCGAGACTGGCCCCTGACTGGCCCTTGACTGGCCCCTGAGACAGACTGTGTCCCCTAATGTTAGTTTGTTTGTTTGTGTGTGTATGGTTTCTCATTGGACCAGGGGCCTCTGACTCTCTTGCCACGTGATCAGGCTCAGGTGCCAGAGGTCAGACCAATTGAGTCTTAGTGACATTCAGATTCTTGTATATTTTAATAACGTGTGTATGTGTGTGCTTGTGTATGTGGGACTAGGATAATAATTATGACACTGCTACACGTACAGGTGTGTGTGCAGTTAGTGTGCTTTAGTACAGCGAGTATGTGTGTGTTTTTGTGTGTGTGTGTGTGTGTGTGTGTGTGTGTGTGTGTGTGTGTGTGTGTGTGTGTGTGTGTGTGTGTGTGTGTGTGTGTGTGTGTGTGTGTGTGTGTGTATATGCCTGTATTTCTCTGTGTATACACTACGCGCGAGAGAACGTGCGTGTGTGTCTGTTCTTTAGACTTGTCTTAAAAACCAAAACTCAAAAAAAGTGAGCGAATATAGGAAGAATGTGAGATTTTTTTATCGCTATCAACACTTATAGATGATATATATATATGAATATCCAGTAAGTCATTTTTAGATGTCTTGTTTTCTATTGTTTTTCATTTTTATTCCTCCACTTGTAAAACTCCACTGTTACTGCTAGATATTGTTTATCCGCTGGTTTATTTTTTAGAAACATGACCTTATTTCTTTCCCCTTTGAGTTGTAAATTAATTGAATCCCTTTGTTTTTCTTTTCCTGGCGAACTGAGGTCTCTCCCTCTCTCTCTCATCGCCTCCTCCCTCCCTTCCTCCCTCCCTGTCTCCCTCTGGGCCTCCCACCCCTATGTATATTTTTATAGTTCTTGTAATATGCTGTAGTTTTGAAGTTTAGACCTCGTTTGTGGAAGTTGTTGAGGTAGAAACCATCTATGAATGTTTTTTTTTTCTTTCAAATGTCTTTGAACAACACAAGAAAAAGCAAAAGGGGGAAAATAAACGAGGGAAGGTTCCAAAATAAATGAAATGAAAAGCTAGAAGGTGAACCGGAGTCACTGGGAGAAAAGAGAAAAGGTTGAAAGGCTGAAAACAGAACTTCTGGTAAAAGACGGAGAGAAAAAACTGAAGAAGAGTTACACACTAAGAAAGAAAAAGAACGCGAGAACAGATGGAAGAAGAGGAGGAGGATAGGAGTTGAATTGAGGGATGAGAGAAGGATCCCTGGGAAGGACAGAGAGCGTGAAGCGATGACTGCGGCGAAGGATAGGAGTCTTTCCTTTAATGGAGTGCTGAGAAGGAGTGATGAACCCTGGGAGGAGGGAGGAGAGGAACGGACACGCAACTGAAATGGATTTCAGGGGGGAAACCTCACTGTGGAATAAGGAGGAGAGATTTCATCTCCCACACACACACACACACACACACACTGACAGATAGACAGACATACTCCCCTTTTACCTCGCAACAGTTTATATTTGAGACACACACTCTTTAAGCTGATTATAATGATAGACACTCTCTCTGCAGACACACTGATCCCTCTCACATTCTCTTTCACTGTCACACACACACACACACACACACACACACACACACACACACACACACACACACATATACATACATACATACATACATACAAAAGAATACGCTGATTTTACACACATACTGAGGACAAATACATACTGATTGCATTCAACACCACTACATCTCTGCCTCACACACACACACACACACACACACACACACACACACACACACACACTGACTGCTCTCATGTGGCTCCCTATTTTTCACACAGTCCTGGCTTTCTACCCATGATTAAGTCAACCTCTGTGTGTGACGGAAGGATGAAAAGATGTTTTGTCCTCCGTGTGTGTGTGTGTGTGTGTGTGTGTGTGTGTGTGTGTGTGTGTGTGTGTGTGTGTGTGTGTGTGTGTGTGTGTGTGTGTGTGTGTGTGTGTGTGTGTGTGTGTGTGTGTGTGTGTGTGTGTGTGTGTGTGTGCATGTGTATGGGTGTTTTTCCCTCAAACACAGCTCCTGTCAGTCTCACTATAAGCCTGTCTAATGATACCCGTTTTCACTTCCTTTTTCTAGAACAAAACATTTTTCAATGCCGTGTGATCAGTGATGTTGTACAGGCTAGCCGCTGTATTGTTGAGACAAGTGTTAGACCAACACAGCCGCAACAACCTTTGAATACATACGTACGTACTCACACAAAATACAAGACAATAGATACTGTGCCATATTTTGAAATATCCCTCATGCTCAACAGGGGTGTGTTTGTTCCAGAAGCTTCACTCAAAGTGTGTGTTATTCATGTGCCTGTTGGAGAAGCTTCATTTGGAAAATTGCTGTTAAATGTGTTACAATGACAACTGCTCTCTCTGTTTCATATCATTTGTATGCTGTGTTATCTGTTCACATTATACTTTTTGAACTTAGAAAGTGTTAAGAGAAATGGACAAAATCTGGGGAAAGTTTCTCCCCGGTCTGTGTGTACTCTACCATCATCTTGGTCTGTGTGTACTCTACCATCATCTTGGTCTGTGTGTACTCTACCATCATCTTGGTCTGTGTGTACTCTACCATCATCTTGGTCTGTGTGTACTCTACCATCATCTTGGTCTGTGTGTACTCTACCATCATCTTGGTCTGTGTGTACTCTACCATCATCTTGGTCTGTGTGTACTCTACCATCATCTTGGTCTGTGTGTACTCTTCCATCATCTTGGTCTGTGTGTACTCTACCATCATCTTGGTCTGTGTGTACTCTACCATCATCTTGGTCTGTGTGTACTCTACCATCATCTTGGTCTGTGTGTACTCTTCCATCATCTTGGTCTGTGTGTACTCTACCATCATCTTGGTCTGTGTGTACTCTACCATCATCTTGGTCTGTGTGTACTCTACCATCATCTTGGTCTGTGTGTACTCTACCATCATCTTGGTCTGTGTGTATGTATCTGTCCTGTCTACAGTACAAATAAACAACCAACAGGAATATACTTTCAAAAACAACCTCAAGCCAAATGACAAACTCTATTCTGGTGTCTGAATAAACTACAAACTCTATTCTGGTGTCTGAATAAACGACAAACTCTATTCTGGTGTCTGAATAAACTACAAACTCTATTCTGGTGTCTGAATAAACTACAAACTCTATTCTGGTGTCTAAATAAACTACAAACTCTATTCTGCTGTCTAAATAAACTACAAACTCTATTCTGCTGTCTAAATAAACTACAAACTCTATTCTGGTGTCTGAATAAACTACAAACTCTATTCTGGTGTCTGAATAAACTACAAACTCTATTCTGGTGTCTGAATAAACTACAAACTCTATTCTGGTGTCTGAATAAACTACAAACTCTATTCTGGTGTCTAAATAAACTACAAACTCTATTCTGCTGTCTAAATAAACTACAAACTCTATTCTGCTGTCTAAATAAACTACAAACTCTATTCTGGTGTCTGAATAAACTACAAACTCTATTCTGGTGTCTGAATAAACTACAAACTCTATTCTGCTGTCTAAATAAACTACAAACTCTATTCTGGTGTCTGAATAAACTACAAACTCTATTCTGGTGTCTGAATAAACTACAAACTCTATTCTGGTGTCTGAATAAACTACAAACTCTATTCTGGTGTCTGAATAAACTACAAACTCTATTCTGGTGTCTGAATTCTGGAATCATCCGACACTGAAATTACATTATTTGACCAAGGTGGCCACTGCCACAGAAATTAACACTTGAATTTTCTTTCTGGAACTTGTGGAGTTGCTACTCTGAAGAAATGGCTCCTTCGCTGAGTACAGGCGTCAATTCAACGTCTATGCCACGTTGGTTCAACGTAATTTCATTGAAATGACGTGGAAACAACATTGAATCAACCAGTGTGTGCCCAGTGGGTTTTGTCTGTCTCTTCTCCTCCTCCATCCCCCTCTCTTCTCTTTCTCTCTGGGAAGAAGCTCCCTCCAGGACTCAAAGCTCTAGCTTTTTAGTTTTCATGTCGGTCAGTGTTTATCTAGCAGGTTGTCTCTCTCTTTCACTGTTTGCTTTGGACTGTTCTCAATGTGCTTTTTCTCATGGACGCTAGCTAGATCCTCCTATCGAAAAGAGAGGTTTCCTGTTTTGTGAAAACGCACACCACCTCCTCCCTCACCCCTCTGATTATGTGTGGTGTGTGGTGTGTGTTTCTTTGTGCCAATAGCTAGCGAGGCGAGGCGAGAGAGAGCGAGTTGGCTCTTGTACGTGGCGTGTTGAGACTGTATTGGGACACTAATGTGTGAGATGGGTTTTGTGTCCCCCTCCCTCCCTCCCCTCCTCCCCCTCCCCCATCACTATGACCCCTCTCTACCTCCTCCTCTCCTCCTATACTCCAACACACCCCTACAGAGTCGGGAAAACTAGTACATTCCTGCTTTGGAAAAATGTTGATTAAAAAAATGTTTAAGCACCACTCTGATCTGGTTGTGAGTTCATTATTGTATGATTGTGTGTGTGTATGTGTGTGTGTGTGTGTGTGTGTGTGTGTGTGTGTGTGTGTGTGTGTGTGTGTGTGTGTGTGTGTGTGTGTGTGTGTGTGTGTGTGTGTGTGTGTGTGTGTGTGTGTGTGTTTGTGAGAAAGGGTTCATGTACTCTTGTGAGGCCCAGTCTCTCAGATGTAACCCTGTGGATAGACCCTGTCAGGTCTCTCTCCTTATCTCTCCTATAGGGGTTTGTCTCAGCAGGCATCCTTTCACTGTTCCTCTATATAAAGGTACCCATTCAGTCCACACACACACACTGTGTGATCAACCGGTTATCTACCCCAGCTTCGTTATTGTTGCTTGGCAACATATCGATATAAATGACGTCAGTTGTAACATATGCAGCTGTACCAACTTCCTTCCTCTCTATGTTTCCTCCCATTCTGTACCAACTTCCTTCCTCTCTCTGTTTCCTCCCATTTTGTACCAACTTCCTTCCACTCTCTGTTTCCTCCCATTCTGTACCAACTTTCTTCCTCTCTGTTTCCTCCCATTCTGTATCAACTTCCTCTTTCTGTTTCCTCCCATTCTGTATCAACTTCCTCTCTCTGTTTCCTCCCATTCTGTATCAACTTCCTTCTTCTGTTTCCTCCCATTCTGTATCAACTTCCTTATTCTGTTTCCTCCCATTCTGTACCAACTTCCTTCCTCTCTCTGTTTCCTCCCATTTTGTACCAACTTCCTTCCACTCTCTGTTTCCTCCCATTCTGTACCAACTTTCTTCCTCTCTGTTTCCTCCCATTCTGTATCAACTTCCTCTTTCTGTTTCCTCCCATTCTGTATCAACTTCCTCTCTCTGTTTCCTCCCATTCTGTATCAACTTCCTTCTTCTGTTTCCTCCCATTCTGTATCAACTTCCTTATTCTGTTTCCTCCCATTCTGTACCAACTTTCTTCTTCTGTTTCCTCCCATTCTGTATCAACTTCCTCTCTCTGTTTCCTCCCATTCTGTATCAACTTCCTTCTTCTGTTTCCTCCCATTCTGTATCAACTTCCTTCTTCTGTTTCCTCCCATTCTGTATCAACTTCCTCTCTCTGTTTCCTCCCATTCTGTATCAACTTCCTTCTTCTGTTTCCTCCCATTCTGTATCAACTTCCTTCTTCTGTTTCCTCCCATTCTGTACCAACTTTCTTCCTCTCTGTTTCCTCCCATTCTGTATCAACTTCCTCTTTCTGTTTCCTCCCATTCTGTATCAACTTCCTCTCTCTGTTTCCTCCCAATCTGTACCAACTTCCTCTCTCTGTTTCCTCCCATTCTGTACCAACTTCCTTTCTCTGTTTCCTCCCATTCTGTACCAACTTCCTCTCTCTGTTTCCACCCATTCTGTATCAACTTCCTTTCTCTATTTCCTCCCATTCTGTACCAACTTCCTTTCTCTGTTTCCTCCCATTCTGTACCAACTTCCTCTCTCTGTTTCCTCCCATTCTGTACCAACTTCCTTTCTCTGTTTCCTCCCATTCTGTACCAACTTCCTTTCTCTGTTTCCTCCCATTCTGTACCAACTTCCCCCTCTGTTTCCTCCCATTCTGTATCAACTTCCTTTCTGTATTTCCTCCCATTCTGTACCAGCTACCTTTCTCTGTTTCCTCCCATTCTGTACCAACTTCCTCTCTCTGTTTCCACCCATTCTGTACCAGCTACCTTTCTCTGTTTCCTCCCATTCTGTACCAACTTCCTCTCTCTGTTTCCTCCCATTCTGTACCAACTTCCTCTCTCTGTTTCCTCCCATTTTGTACCAACTTCCTTCCACTCTCTGTTTCCTCCCATTCTGTACCAACTTTCTTCCTCTCTGTTTCCTCCCATTCTGTATCAACTTCCTCTTTCTGTTTCCTCCCATTCTGTATCAACTTCCTCTCTCTGTTTCCTCCCATTCTGTATCAACTTCCTTCTTCTGTTTCCTCCCATTCTGTATCAACTTCCTTATTCTGTTTCCTCCCATTCTGTACCAACTTTCTTCTTCTGTTTCCTCCCATTCTGTATCAACTTCCTCTCTCTGTTTCCTCCCATTCTGTATCAACTTCCTTCTTCTGTTTCCTCCCATTCTGTATCAACTTCCTTCTTCTGTTTCCTCCCATTCTGTACCAACTTCCTTCTTCTGTTTCCTCCCATTCTGTACCAACTTTCTTCCTCTCTGTTCCCTCCCATTCTGTATCAACTTCCTCTTTCTGTTTCCTCCCATTCTGTATCAACTTCCTTTCTCTGTTTCCTCCCAATCTGTACCAACTTCCTCTCTCTGTTTCCTCCCATTATGTACCAACTTCCTTTCTCTGTTTCCTCCCATTCTGTACCAACTTCCTTTCTCTGTTTCCTCCCATTCTGTATCAACTTCCTTTCTCTATTTCCTCCCATTCTGTACCAACTTCCTTTCTCTGTTTCCTCCCATTCTGTACCAACTTCCTCTCTCTGTTTCCTCCCATTCTGTACCAACTTCCTTTCTCTGTTTCCTCCCATTCTGTACCAACTTCCTTTCTCTGTTTCCTCCCATTCTGTACCAACTTCCCCCTCTGTTTCCTCCCATTCTGTATCAACTTCCTTTCTGTATTTCCTCCCATTCTGTACCAGCTACCTTTCTCTGTTTCCTCCCATTCTGTACCAACTTCCTCTCTCTGTTTCCACCCATTCTGTACCAGCTACCTTTCTCTGTTTCCTCCCATTCTGTACCAACTTCCTCTCTCTGTTTCCTCCCATTCTGTACCAACTTCCTCTCTCTGTTTCCTCCCATTCTGTACCAGCTACCTTTCTCTGTTTCCTCCCATTCTGTACCAACTTCCTCTCTCTGTTTCCACCCATTCTGTATCAACTTCCTTTCTCTGTTTCCTCCCAATCTGTACCAACTTCCTCTCTCTGTTTCCTCCCATTATGTACCAACTTCCTTTCTCTGTTTCCTCCCATTCTGTACCAACTTCCTTTCTCTGTTTCCTCCCATTCTGTATCAACTTCCTTTCTCTATTTCCTCCCATTCTGTACCAACTTCCTTTCTCTGTTTCCTCCCATTCTGTACCAACTTCCTCTCTCTGTTTCCTCCCATTCTGTACCAACTTCCTTTCTCTGTTTCCTCCCATTCTGTACCAACTTCCTTTCTCTGTTTCCTCCCATTCTGTACCAACTTCCCCCTCTGTTTCCTCCCATTCTGTATCAACTTCCTTTCTGTATTTCCTCCCATTCTGTACCAGCTACCTTTCTCTGTTTCCTCCCATTCTGTACCAACTTCCTCTCTCTGTTTCCACCCATTCTGTACCAGCTACCTTTCTCTGTTTCCTCCCATTCTGTACCAACTTCCTCTCTCTGTTTCCTCCCATTCTGTACCAACTTCCTCTCTCTGTTTCCTCCCATTCTGTACCAGCTACCTTTCTCTGTTTCCTCCCATTCTGTACCAACTTCCTCTCTCTGTTTCCACCCATTCTGTACCAGCTACCTTTCTCTGTTTCCTCCCATTCTGTACCAACTTCCTCTCTCTGTTTCCTCCCCTTCTGTACCAGCTACCTTTCTCTGTTTCCTCCCATTCTGTACCAACTTCCTCTCTCTGTTTCCTCCCATTCTGTACCAGCTACCTTTCTCTCTTTATTCCCCTCTCATTTCTCTCCCTTCTCTCCTATATTCCCCTTTACCTTTCTCTCCGCCTCCCCTCTTTCTTTCTTTCCTTTTCTCCCTCTCCCCATCTTCTTCCTTCCTCCTTACATGCTCCGTTTGGCTCATTGCCATGGCAACTTTTGGCGTCTGGTAGCTCCAGCCGTTTTGATCCCAGACAGACACACACACACTCACCAAGGTGGCCTAGGGAGAGATGACCAGGCAGCTGCGACATACTGTTTGATCTGTGGCCTGTGAGTGGAGATTAGACACACACACCATCACACACAAAGAGTGTGGTATTTAACTAGGTAATGAGTCACTGACCATACCATGACAACCTAGGCTTAAAACTGTTATATTCTGTTGGCTTCCGCTAGCCGCTAAAACAGCTAATGTTAATGTATTCTTGTTAGCCTTTGAGTTAGCCTCTGTTAGCTTCTGCTAGCCACTAAAAGCTCATGTTAACGGCCACATTTGAGTGGTAAAGCTAAAGGAACCGACAGTAGACGAAAGTGGAGGAGTGAAGACAGAGGAAGTGCATCTGTGAAACCTGAAAGTCGGACAGTAATGTGGTTTCCCAACAGCAAGGCTCAGATCAACATGGCAGTGTTGCCATAGTTTTATAAACATTTTCTATATAATGTTGAAATGAACTGAATGAAATGTATATGACCCCCATATCATACACTCACATACTGAAATCATAGTGTAATATTATGCGTACATTGTACAATCACTTAGTGAGAGAGAGTCTCAAATATCTCATTCTATTTGTATATATCGACTGTACACATAAATCATGGCAAACTGGTTCTTTTTTCAGTCTTCTTTGGTTACATTCATGTGAGTCAATTAAAACACCCTAATGATTGGTTGCCAATAAAGCCTCCCTCAATGCAGGTGATGGCTACATGATGAAGTTGGTGAAGAGCGAAGTTCATGTTTTGTAAAGTTCAAGCAGTCGACATGTAGGCGCAGGTCTGACAATGTTGACTCCCATAAAACAACACACTTTGAAAGGCAGTGAGCAACGTTAGTCACCGACTTGACACAAGTGTTTTCCCATTAGCCCTGTAATGCATTAGCTTGCAATATATATTAGGATTTAAGTGCTGTTTAGTTGGACTCCTGTGGTCTTCTTATCATTTCATGGTAATCATTTCAGGGTAATCATTTCACGGTAATCATTACATGGTAATCATTTCATGGTAATCATTTTGCAGTAATCGTTTCATGGTAATCATTTCACGGTAATAATTTCATGGTAAACATTTCACAGTAATCATTTCACCTAATCATTTCATGGTAATCCTTTCATGGTAATCATTTCTCTGGTAATCTGTTCAAGTTCAATGCACCAAGTGGAATTTTAATGCTTTATGAGGATGATAGCTATGCAGCATGAACACACACACACACACACACACACACACTGCTCTCCCAGGCAAGACGGCTGAGCTTCCTCCAGCCTCTCAGAGGAAGTAAGCCTAACACCACGACTTCTCACTGTTACTTTCTTAGTCTGTGTGTGTGTCTGAGTGTCTCTGTATGTGTGTCGTCTCATCACTGTTACTTTATAACACCAGCTAAAAAAAATCACTTTAAGTAAAATCAATAGACAGATAATCCCCTAAATTAGATTTTGAAAAGCTTCGGCAGACACACACTCACTCACTCACACACACACACAAATCTTCGGCGGCAAGTTAAAACCCAAGGATTGGCCCACTTGACTTGCCGCTGAAACAATCGCGCTAAGACGTCGTTGCCATGGGGATAGGCGAAGGTCAACGATGGAGGGAGATGTTTTCTCGCTTCTCGGTAAATCATATAAAGGTACTCAAGAATCTGCATATCAAATCAAAGCGCCGGAGTGGGAAACATACGATTATGGCGGCTGAGTGATTAATATGCCAAGATTTTTGAAGGGCAAACAGAGAGAAGCAAGAGAGATGATAGGGGGCGAGCGATGAAGGGAGAGGGAGAGCAAGAGACATACAGAGAGAGCAATGTGAACGAGAAAGAGAGAGAGAGTGGGTGGCATCCACCTGACGGACAGGTGAACCCCGAAATGTCATGGTAAGAGTTGAGCAGAGAGACAGCCAGGGGTCAGAGGTCAAGCAGTGTGGTTGGATGGGATCTTTGTGACCCTCTGTGTTTACAAAGTACAGGCTGAGCTGGGGAAGGGACAGGTAATTACCATTCTCAGCTCTGCTGTCATCGTTCACTCACCTTGACACAGAGTTTAATTGTCTATCACGCTTTTTCGGTCTGTCTGTCAGGCCGTCAGACTGTCCGTCCGGCTGTCTTTCTGTGTCTCTCTTTTTCGTTCTCCCTCTCTCAATTCAATTCAAGGGGCTTTATTGGCATGGGAAACATATGTTTACATTGCCAAAGCAAGTGAAATGGTTAAACAAAAGTGAAATGAACAATGAAAAGTTAACAGTAATCATTACACAAGTTCGAAAATAATAAAAACATTTGAAATGTCATAATATGTCTATATACAGTGTTGTAAAGATGTACAAATAGTTAAAGTAAAAAAAGTGGAAATAAATAAACAGAAATATGCATTGTGTTCTTCACTGGTTTCCCTTTTCTTGTGGCAACAGGTCACAAATGTTGCTGCTGTGATGGTACACTGTTGTATTTCACCCAATAGATATGGGAGTTGATCAAAATTGGATTTGTTTTCTAATTCTTTGCAGTTCTGTGTAATCTGAGGGAAATATGTGTCTCTAATATGGTCAGACATTTGATAGGTTAGGAAGTGCAGATCAGTTTCCACCTCATTTTGTGGCCACCTTTCTCAATAGCAAGGCTATGCTCACTGAGTCTGCACATAGTCAAAGATTTCCTTAATTTTGGTTCAGTCACAGTGCTCAGGTATTCTGCAAAATAGCATTCTAGTTTGCTCTGTTTTTTTGTTAATTCTTTCCAATGTGTCAAGTAATTATCTTTTTGTTTCTCATGATTTGGTTGGGTCTAATTGTGTTGCTGTCCTGGGCCTCTGTGGGGTCTGTTTATGTTTGTGAACAGATCCCCAGGACCAGCTTGCTTAGGGGGCTCTTCTCCAGATTAATCTCTCTGTAGGTGATGGCTTTGTTATGGAAGGTTTGGGAATCGCTTCCTTTTAGGTGGTTGTAGAATTTAACGGCTCTTTTCTGGATTTTGATCATTAGCGGATATCGGCCTAATTCTGCTCTGCATGCATTATTTGGTGTTTTACGTTGTACACAGACAATATTTTTTGCAGATTTCTGCATGCAGAGTCTCAATTTGGTGTTTGTCCCATTTTATGAATTCTTGGTTGGTGAGCAGACCCCAGACCTCACAACCATGAAGGGCTATGGATTTTGTAACTTATTTGCCAGATCCTTATTGGTATGTCAAATTGTATGTTCCTTTTGATAGCATAGAAGGCCCTTATTGCCTTGTCTCTAAGATTGTTCACAGTTTTGTGGAAGTTACCTGTGGCTCTGAAGTTTAGGCTGAGGTGTGTATAGTTGTTTGTGTGCTCTAGGGCAACGGTGTCAAGATGGAATTTGTATTTGTGGTCCTGGCAACTGGACCTTTTTTGGTTTTGTCTTACTGAGATTTACTGTCAGGGCCCAGGTCTGAAAGAATCTGTGCAGAAGATCCAGGTGCTGCTGTAGGCCCTCCTTGGTTGGGGACAGAAGCATCAGATCATCAGCAAACAGTAGACATTTAACTTCAGATTCTAGTAGGGTGAGGCCGGTGCTGCAGATTGTTCTAGTGCCCTCACCAATTCGTTGATATATATGTTGAAGAGGGTGGGGCATAAGCTGCATCCCTGTCTCACCCCTCGGCCATGTGGGGTTAAAAATTGTGTGTTTTTTTGCCAATTTTAACCGCACACTTGTTGTTTGTGTACCTGGATTTTATAATATTGTATTTTTTTTCCCAACACCACTTTTCATAAATTTGTATAGCAGACCGTCATGCCAAATTGAGTCAAAAGCTTTTTTGAAGTCAAAAAGCATGAGAAGACATTGCCTTTGTTTTGGTTTCTTTGTTTGCCAATTAGGGTGTGGAGCGTGAATACATGGTCTGTTGTACGGTAATTTGGTTAAAAGCCAATTTGACATTTGCTCAGTAAATTGTTTTCACTGAGGAAAGTCTGCTGTTAATGATAATGCAGATGATTTTCCCAAGGTCGTTGTTGACGGATATCCCCTGGTAGTTATTGGTGTCAAATTTGTCTCCACTTTTGTGGATTGGGATTATCAGTCCTTGGTTCCAAATATCGGGGAAGTTGCCAGAGCTGAGGATGATGTTAAAGAGTTGACGTATACCCAATTGGAATTTGTGGTCTGTATATTTCATCATTTCATTTGCAATACCATCAACCCCACAGGCCTTTTTGGGTTGGAGGGTTTGTATTTTGTCCTGTAGTTCATTCAATGTAATTGGAGAATCCAGTGTGTTCTGGTAGTCTTTAATAGCTGATTCTAATATTTGTAGTTGATCATGTATATGTTTTGTTATAGAGCCAAAAGATTGGAGAAGTGGTTTATCCACACATCTCTGTTTTGGATAGATAACAGAACTCTTTGTGTTGCTGTTTGTTTAGCGTGTTCCAATTTTTCCAGAAGTTGGAGATTCTATGGATTCTTCAATTACATTGAGCTGATTTCTGACGTGCTGTTCCTTCTTTTTCCGCAGTGTATTTCTGTAATGTTTTAATGATTCACCATAGTGAAGGCTTAGACTTAAGTTTTCTGGGTCTCTATATTTTTGTAGTTTTTGGTTGGATAGGTTTCTCAATTAGGTTTTTGCATTCTTCATCAAACCATCTGTCTTTGTTGTTCATTTTCTAATGTTGTCTACTTGACATTTTTAGATGTGATAGGGAAGTTGAAAGGTCAAATATACTTGTTTAGGCTTTCTACTGCAAAGTTTACCCTTTCACTATTACAGTGGAATGTTTTGTCCAGGAAGTTGTTTAAAATGGATTGAATTTGTTGTTTAATTGTTTTTTGGTAGGTTTCTACACTACTTTCCTTCCATCTATAGCATTTCTTAATAGTGTGCAGTTCCTTTGCTCTGTTCACTATGGACTATGATTTTGATGTGATCTGATAGGGGTGTTAGTGGGCTGACTGTGAACGCTCTGAAAGACTCTGGGTTGAGGTCAGTGATAAAGTAAGCTGCAGTATTACTGCCAAGGGATGAGCTAATAGAAAGTTACTCAATTATAAGTGAAAGTAGACCAGTAAAATACTACTTGAATAAAATATATTTATTAAGTATCAAAAGTAAATGTAATTGCAAAAAAATACTTAAGTATCAAAAGTAAAAGTATAAATCGTTTAAAATTCCTATTATTTAGTAAAGCAGACGGCACAAATATCTTGATTTTTAACATTTTCGGATAGCCAGGGGCACACTCCAACACTCAGACATTATTTACAAAAGATGCATTTGTGTTTAGTGAGTCCGCCAGACGAGAGGCAGTAGAATGACCACGTGTTCTCTTGATAAGTGAGTTTGGCTATTTTCCATTCTGTACTTTTGGTTGTCAGAGAAAATGTATGGAGCAAAAGTACAACATTTTCTTTCGGAATGTGGTGAAGTAGAAGTAAAAGTTGTGAAAATTATAAATAGTAAAGTAAAGTATTTAAGTAGTACTTTAAAGTATTTTTACTGAAGTACTTTACACCATTTAGGTTGCCACAAACTAGTACATGTCCCTGAGCCTGGAAATGGTTGAAATCCCACTCTAGGATGGAGAAGCTGTCATCTTTAAAGTATGGGGATTCTATTGGCGGGATATACAGTGGGGAGAACAACTATTTGATACACTGCCGATTTTGCAGGTTTTCCTACTTACAAAGCATGAAGAGGTCTGTAATTTTTATCATAGGTACACTTCAACTGTCCAGAAAAAAAATCCAGAAAATCACATTGTTTGATTTATAAGTAATTAAATAGCACTTTATTGCATGACATAAGTATTTGATCACCTACCAACCAGTAAGAATTCCGGCTCTCACAGGCCTGTGTTTGGAGGAAGAAGAAGGATGAGTACAACCCCAAGAACACCATCCCAACCGTGAAGCATGGAGGTGGAAACATCATTCTTTGGGGATGCTTTTCTGCAAAGGGGACAGGACGACTGCACCGTATTGAGGGGAGGATGGATGGGGCCATGTATCGCGAGATCTTGGCCAACAACCTCCTTCCCTGAGTAAGAGCATTGAAGATGGGTCGTGGCTGGGTCTTCCAGCATGACAACAATCCGAAACACACAGCCAGGGCAACTAAGGAGTGCCTCTGTAAGAAGCATCTCAAGGTCCTGGAGTGGCCTAGCCAGTCTCCAGACCTGAACCCAATATAAAATCTTTGGAGGGAGCTGAAATTCCGTATTGCCCAGCGACAGCCCCAAAACCTGAAGGATCTGGAGAATGTCTGTATGGAGGAGTGGGCCAAAATCCCTGCTGCAGTGTGTGCAAACCTGATCAAGAACTACAGGAAACGTATGATCTCTGTAATTGAAAACAAACATTTTTGTACCAAATATTAAGTTCTGCTTTTCTGATGTATCAAATACTTATGTCATGCAAGAAAATGCAAATTAATTACTTATAATTTTTTGTTGAAGTTGAAGTGTACCTATGATAAAAATTACAGACCTCTACATGCTTTGTAAGTAGGGAAAACCTGCACAATTGGCAGTGTGTCAAATACTTGTTCCCCCCACTGTAGGTAGCACACATGAGGACATTTGTCTCTGTTGAGATACTTTCCTTATTAATTTCAAGCCAGATGTCAAATATTCCTGTTTTTACTAATTAAATAGAGTGGGTTAGGTCTGCTCTATACCAAATTAGCATACCACCTGAGTACCTTTCCTTTTTCACACCTAGTAGTTTGGTGGATGGGATTACCAGCTCTCTGTAACCAAGAGGGCAACCAGTGAGTCAACTCCTCTATACCATGTTTCTTGTAGGATGACAATGTGTAAATCTCCAATTTCTTTGATGAAGTCTGGGTTAGTGCTCTTTGGGCCAACGGCAGATGACCTCAGACCTTGTATATTCCATGATGAGATAGTAAAAGTTTTGTGTTCCATAGTATCCAGTGTTGTTTTCATGTGGTTTAGACCGGGACCATTACAGTAGGTGTGAGCAGAGCATGTCGAGCATCTGATACATTACACTTAGGTTGCAGGATGGGGATTGTGGAGGTGCATTAGTGGTGGTTGGGCCTGTTGCTCTGCTCACAGCCTGGACATATGTGCAGCTGTCATGTTGAGGTCCTTGCTGCAATGTTGGGGTGCATGTGGGGGGGAGCATAAGACTGATCTGGGGGGCCTATATAGGGTGTGGCCAGGGTTTGTTTGGGGTGGTCTCAGCTGGTTGGGGTGTGGCTGGTGAAGCTGTGGTCTGGGTGTAGGTCCTCTTGGCGAGGGTTCTCTTGGTACAGGTCCTTTGGGAGGGGGTCTTGCAGGTCTGGGAGGGTGTCTTGCATGTCTGGGCGGGGGGTCCGCTGCTCTGTTGCTCCTGTGTGAGGTGCTGAGGCTCAGGTTGAGGGTGACGTCCTTCAGGGTCCTGGCAAAAGTTGGGATTGTTGCCTTGTAGAGGTGGACCTGGTTCTAAAGGCTGTTCAAGTCCAGGGTGGAGTGGTGGGCCAAGTAGACATTAGGTTTTGAGGCACAGTTCCGGGAAATGCTTGCATGGTGGCAAGGTGGATGTTTTTTCGTGGTAGC
Source organism: Oncorhynchus tshawytscha (assembly GCF_018296145.1). Taxonomy (NCBI): domain Eukaryota; kingdom Metazoa; phylum Chordata; class Actinopteri; order Salmoniformes; family Salmonidae; genus Oncorhynchus; species Oncorhynchus tshawytscha. The sequence continues at coordinate 19,613,104 of NC_056438.1, read as the reverse complement.
AGGGTGGAGATAACCACTTGTGTGTTGGGGAAAGTGAAATAAGCTTTTTCAATCACTCCCTTGAGTGCTGTGGCCACTCTTTCCTGCTGGTCCCTCAGGTCATTTATGCTCGTGTGAATTATAATGTGGCTGGGGGACCTTAGTCTGTCTTCTGACAACAGCTCCAGGGCATGCCTAGTGTTTGGGCACCAGAGTTTAGCCACTTTGTGTTTGGGAAGAAGTTTATTCTCTTGAATCTATTTGCCATTTGAGTCAATGAGGAGCACAATTTCTGGCTTTTGTGTGTCCTCAGTGGGTGTGTGGGGGTTGTTAAGAATATCGGGGGAGCTGACAGGGGTGCTGTTAGGAGGGGGTGGGGTCTGTTGGGTTAGTGGGTCCTATGTTGTTTGTCCCAATGTGGTGTTGAGGTTGTGGCCTGGGTCTGAGGTGGGCTGTTCTGCTTGCTTCTCTGGGGGAGTGTCCTGCTCTCTGTCACATCTCAGCTTTCTCACCTCCTCCTCCAGTGCTGTTAGATGGGCTGTGTGTTCCTCTCTCTCCTCAATACGTTCTCTCACCTCAGTCCAGAGTGCAGCCAGCTCTCTCAGACACACATCCATCTCCACCTTCATCCCTCCGGGTCTTGTTGGGAGTGTTGTTGTGCTGGTCTGTTTTGTGGGACCTGGGTGGGTGACTATCCTTGTCTACATGACAATTTTGAAGAGGTGTGATCAGACTCACTCAGGATGGGGAGTCGTCACAGAGAGAGAGCCTTTCCTGCTGTGCTCTCTTTTTGATCCCGTAAAAGTCCTGCTGGAACTGCATGAGGATGCCCTACACCATTACTGTCCCAGACTTGTATACGTTGACAGAGGTTGTTTCAATTTCCTCAATGTCTAGTATTCTGAGTTTCCACCCTAGGCCAGTACCCTCTCTCTTGACATAGGGGTAGTGTGCTCTTATAGCACTGTGCCATGGCAGGGGATGGTCTGTACAGAAAATTAAGTTGCAAATGGTGTCTCTGGATTTGTCCCTGAGGAGCTTCTTTGTGTGCTTATTCCACACAGTGTTATTTTTAATATCCAAGGGGTATTGTACTGTGATGACATCTGCACAGGGGGCTTCCAAGGCCTCTGCATTTGGGTGAGGGAGGCTGTGAGACTCCCCTGCCATTGTTGGGATTTTGAATTTTCACACATCTCACTTCACACTTCAGTCCTAATTGAAGTTGCAAGCCAGGTCTGTTCTGTCCTAGCAGCTTGGTAGCTTAGTAGCCGTATTATCTTAGCTTTATATAACAAAATGACCTACAGATTATTGTCTTTTACTTTTTGGCTTCAGATGTGGCTTCATACTGAACATTACTCACTCAGTTTTGTGTTGGATGGTATTTCCAGGTTTCCACTGTGTTTCTTCTGCAGGTTTTGGTTTGTTAGAAGTTTTTGCTTGATAGTTCTTGGCAGTAATCGTCCATTCAGGTAATTTTGTCATAAAATCAAGGTTTTAGGTATGGAATTTCGATTTGGTTTGAAGGGTTTGATGTAGAGGGTAGTATCCTGTATAAGTCCTTGCGAAAAAAAAATCTACATTTATCAAACTATAATTATATATTTTTTTCAGAAGAACACAGAAGCCCATGAGCTCCCTTTCTCTCTCCCTCTCCATCTCTGATTGAAAAAGACCAACTCCAGTTAATAACAGCCCTGATGACAGGTACAGCTGTACATGTGGAACTGATGGAAGGGGGAGAAAGAGAGAAGAGGAGTGAAAGCGAGGAGTAGGGAGAAATAGTAAAAGGGTCTAGAGAGAAAGAGGGAAGAGATGTAGACCAGAGTAAAACAGAGGGAGATGCAGATTCAGAAGGAGAGAGAGAAAAGAGAGAGAGAGAGAGTATATGTGTATGAATGCTTTGCTGGAGGGGATGTGAGTGTTAATTTCAGATGATTAAATAGTTAATTTCCTGGTTGATACAACTGCCATCGCCTGATTAAAGCAGTGAAGAGTTTCATATTCCACAGCCTTGTCATGCAAACAACTCCCCAATGTTTACACACAAACACACGTACACAGTCCCTCTGGTCACAAGGAGAGAATGAAAGAGGTTCTGTTCAATTACACTTTGCCTGTAGATTCAGAGATGTTTGAGTATACTCCCACTGCATACAGTATAAATAGTATCCCTCTTTTATTCTCTCTTTCTCAATCACTATCTTTCTCTATCTGTATCTCTTTCTCTCCGTTTCTCTCTCATACACACAGACTATACATTCCACGACAAATTCCAATTGAAAACATCAAACAAGTGGTGGTTAGTTGGTGTTAGTTCAAGGATCTAGTTTTCAGGGTGTTGCCCTTTATAATGTTAAAGTAGGTGCCCGGTGTTTCCAGATTTGAAATATGACCGATCTATAATTACTTAGAATATGAGTGAAATAGTTTTCCTTCAACATTTTTTAAATTAAGTATGTTACAAAGCTGCTATTCTCTGTTGGAATGATGTGCCAACCACAGAATGATGTGGGCATATACCAGTCACTAAAAATATTCACGCAAGTAGACCGCTGATTGGCCAGCTCATCCGGCTGTAGACCGCCAATTGGCCAAATTCATTCTCCTTAGGGAGATTACATCATGTTATATAAGGAAATAGCAAGCATTTTTGGAATGGTCTCTTTGAGATACAGGTTTGAGGTGGGATTTTTTTGATTTTTTCTCCAATTTATGCTTTGGCCACAAATATGAGCAACATTATTAGGTATGAGTCAAAAGAAAATGCACTTTCACTTTCACTTTACACTAAGAACATACTCCTCTTCTATAATAGACCAGAGAGAGAGAGAGACGGAGAGAAAGAGAGGGAGAACGAGAGAGAGTTAGGTATGTTATTACAGCAGTCCTCCTGTCTGAATGTGTCCAAGTTCAGCTACATTCATATCATCTAAATAAACCAACATTACTTTGTAACCCACAAGGTTCCATGGTTCCTTAAAAATTATATAGTAGTGATGCGCAAGTTGACTCAATCCTCAGTCAGTCACCGCGGGGCGGCCGGGTTTAGGGTCATGAAATATTGTGTGGATGAAGTGCTGGTGAGTTGAAAGAGAAACAATGCTTTCATAAATCCATAAATGTTTCTAGTGCAATTTCTATCTATTGGCTACGTTGAGGTTTTTCTTTCATTATTTTAGGCTATCTGGTATTAGTGCATAACACTAAACTTTAGGGTTTTGGTACACGCCAAATAGCGTTGCCAAATAATGCTTTTGGGAACAGTCCGAAAATGTTAACGTCAATCCACGGAGGAAAAAAGGACATTGTCGAAGTTTAATTCAATAAGTCAAAAGCTGTGAATGGAGAATTGAAAATAAAGAGAAGGGAGGGCCAGAAAAGTCATGTTTGGAAAATATTTGGTTAAGTGGTAGCAGAGGATGATAGCAGTGCCAGCTATGTGATGTGCGATGACCCTAACCCTAACCCTAATTCAACAGTCACAAGAAGGGGACTTCAAATAGACCTATGGCACATCAAGGGAACTGTAGTCTACTGTTCAGATGGGTTAAATGGAAAATGAAATCTGGATACTTGTCTTATAACCTCTCACATGGTCTTAATATTAACTCAGATGCAGAACGCAGAATTAAGCATTTCTGGCAGTAGAATTATACACCAAATGCAGGCAGAATTTGGACTAAGGAACAGGAATGGAGAAAAATGATTGATTTATTTCTGCATCTTGAGAGAATGCAATGCTCAGTTAGATTCAACCTGTAGAGGTGCTGTCTTCATCATAAAAGCATTATAAGAGGTGAAAGTATTTCAACCATATAAAATATGTATTGAAGCCGAACTGAAGTCTTATCAGAAACACGTTGGGTTGTTTTCACACCTTTCTTTTTCTTTACAACTGGTCAAACTGATGTGATTTGGACATTTTGCACAACAAATATTTCCTTTTTTGGGGGGGTTGTTATTGTATTTTCTCCCCCAGTACCTAAACGCATTAATTCTATCGATCTATTACATTATACTGGTGAGCAAGGTTTTATTTAGTCTTCTAGGGCAACATATAATGACAAAAGAGAAGCTGCATGTATCTAATTATAGACAAGTTGACTAGCGAGTAACCTACCAAAATATATGAATATTATAAGTAGAAACATATCTAAATCAGGCAACAACAAAAAAAATCCTGCACCACCGTCATTAAATCATTCTGCCATCTTTAATCGTAGCATATAAAGCATTTTCTGTTACGCCCTGATCTGTTTCACCTGTCCTTGTGCTTGTCTCCACCCCTCTCCAGGTGTCGCCAATCTTGCCCACTTATCCCCTGGGTATTTATACCAGTGTTTTCTGTCTGTTTGTGTCAGTTCATCTTGTTTGTTCAAGTCAAGCAGTGGCTGGATGGGCGCTCTACAGGCCGGGTCACCCTCCAGACCATCCCAGTCAACCTATGAGTGCCGGAAAACCACAGTGAGACGATCCAACTACTGCTGGTTGGGTCTCGGCAGGTTCCTGTGTTATTCGGATTCTCTTGGCTCCAGCGACACAACCCCTCAATTGACTGGGCTACTGGTCGTGGAAATTGCCCCGGACCTCTTCGCCAGCTCCGCAGAGTACCAGGACCTCCGGCAGAGGTTCAGTAAGGCTCGGGCCACTTAGCTTCCGCAGCACCAACCGGTATCCAAGAAGGTCAAGCCTGAGGTGCTGGCATGCCGCAATAGTACCGCGGTTACACCCCCAAAAGCCGAGACCTTTCCCCCCACTCCAAGATCATTAGCCCCTCTGCTATTTGTCCTCTGTTGCCCCGTACCCTCCGTATTTTTCCTACCTTTTCTGTGTCTAAAGTTTAAACCATGTCTGACTGCCCCTTGTCTCCTGTTTCTAGGCCCACCACTCTCCCCTGCTCATCGAAGGCCGACCGGCGTACATGATGAGACATGTCCTGAAGGTTCGACCTCGGGGCAGGAGATTCCAGTACCTGTTTGGCTGGGAGGGTTATGGCCCGGAGGAGAGGTGCTGGGTCTCTGCTAGGGACATACTGGACACAGGCCTCATCTCTGAGTTCTGGCTAATTCAGGTATGCGCCCAGGTAGGACGTCAAGTGACATCCCTAGAGGGGGGGGGGGTTCTGTCATGCACTGATCTGTTTCACCTGTCCTTGTGCTTGTCTCCACCCCCCTACAAGTGTCGCCCATTTTCCCCACTTATCCCCTGAGTATTTATACCTGTGTTTTCGGTCTGTCTGTGCCAGTTCGTCTTGTTTGTTCAAGTCAACCAGTGCTTTCTCAGCTCCTGTTTTTCCTCAGTCTCTTTCTCATCCTCCTGGTTTTTACCTTTGCCTTTTCTGTCTCTGAGCCAGGCTGCCTGACCACTATGCCTGTCCCTGGCCCTGAGCCTGCCTGCCGTCCTGTACCTTTGCCGCTACTCTGGATTATCGACCCTTGCCTGCCTTGACCTGTCATTTGCCTGCCCCTGTTGCAATAAACATTGTTACTTCAACACAGTCTGCACTTAATTTTCTATATTGGGTGCGGGCTTCCGATTTTCACTTCATAACATATAAACGGTCGGTTGCGGATGGGTTATTAGCAATTGCTGGTGGGTGCAGATGAACAAACAGCTGTCTCGCGCACCACTATAGGCTCTGCTCACTTCCTGAGCCACGTTCAGTTGCCAAATGTTCACAAACTTTGGAGATAGAAAAGGCATGAATAGAGCCAATGTGATTCCTTATTCTACATGTCAGAAAGTGAATGTTTGTTCTTCATGGCCTATTTCTATCTGAACATTCCAAAATGTTGCGTCCTGCTGAATGCTCCCCTGTTTTCCTCGTAGAATATCTCTTTCCAAAATCATGGGCATTAATATGGAGTTGGCCCACCCTTTGCTGCTATAAGAGCCTCCACTCTTCTGGGAAAGCTTTCTACTAGATGTTGGAACATTGCTGTGGGGACTTGCTTCCATTCAGCCACAAAAGCATTAGTGAGGTTGGGCACTGATGTTGGGCACTTTGGCCTGGCTCGCATTCGGCATTCCTATTCATCCCAAAGGTGTTCAATGGGGTTGAGGTCAGAGCTCGGAGCAGACCAGTCAAGTTATTCCACACCAATCTCTGCAAATAAGTTCTGTACGGACCTTGCTTTGTGCATTTCATGCTGAAACAGGAAAGGGCCTTCCCCAAACTGTTGCAAAAAGTTGGAAGCACAGAATCAGCTAGAATGTCATTGTATGCTGTAGCGTTAAGATTTCCCTTCACTGCAACTAAGGGGTCTAGCCCGAACCATGAAAAACAGCCCCAGACCATTATTTCTCCTCCATCAAACTTTACAGTTGGCACTATGCATTGGGGCAGGTAGCGTTCTCCTGGCATCCGCCAAACCCAAATTTGTCCGTGGGACTGCCAGATGGTGAAGAGTGATTCGTCACGCCAGAGAAGGCGTTTCCACTGCTCCAGAATCCAATGGCGCGAGCTTTACACCACTCCAGCCAACATTTGGCATTGCGCATGATGATCTTAGGCTTGTGTGCGGCTGCTCGGCCATGGAAACCCATTTAATGAATTCCTGATGAACAGTTCTTGTTCTGATGTTGCTTCCAGAGGCAGTTTGGAACTCGGTAGTGAGTGTTGCAACCGAGGACAGACGCTTTTTACGCACTACGCGCTTCAGCACCTCGGCGGCCCTGTTCTGTGAGCTTGTGTGGCCTACCACTTCGCGGCTGAGACGTTTTTGCTCCTAGTCATTTCCACTTCACAATAACAGTACTTACAGTTGACCAGGGAAGCTCTAGCCGGGCCGAAATATCTATTATTATTATTACTACTATATTAGGTGAGTGTATCAGGAAGGGGGGAAGCCATCTTGACTAGATGTATTTGATCAGAAATGTTTGGAAAATAGAAAGTAGTTTATAGTATAAAAGCTTTAGTTTTGTCACTCTCAAGTGAGAATATTTTCAAAGACTTATTTAAAAGATATTGTATTGATTGTGAAGCAACGTTTCCGTGGACTAATGCTTCTAAGGACCAAAGTTTGGAAGGCCTAGTTAGTTATATTTTAGTTTTTTCTTCTGTAGACTACTTTCCTTTTGGATTAGTACACAGACGAACAGCTGAACTAGTAAAATCAACCCTTATTTCATTGGGTTTAGTGCTAACTGACCATTTTTGATGTGTGTTATATGCTTGCTAAAAAACAGATCATTAGTGAAAGGGTGTCATTGTTAGTGCTGGCATCAGTCGTGTGTACCGTCAACAGTGTGTTTGTGGTTTTAGCAGAGGGCAATAACATCCACCAAAAACACTGTGCCCAAACAAAACTGGCCTTCCTCAGCCCTCTCTCTCTCTCTCTCTCTCTCTCTCTCTCTCTCTCTCTCTCTGTCTCTCTGCCTCTCTCTCTGTTTCTGTCTCTCAGCCACAAAAGCATTAGTGAGGTTGGGCACTGATGTTGGGCAATTTGGCCTGGCACGCAGTCTCTTTTTTTGAATGAATACATCTCTTGAAGCTCCTTGTCACATCATCAGTGATGTAACCTGGGGTCATAGGGTGTTTTGGGTCTTACAACATCAGACACCCTCGCCCAGGTGACCCAGCTGAGGTTGATCACACTCTGACAGGTGGCATTACACTGCTCCCCATAAATCTCCTCTCTTGATCCAGAGCCATCTTGAGGCTTTTTCAGCTGCCTCGAGGGTGCTGCTGATGGCTCTCCTCCTCTTCGCTCAATTGATGCAGAGTGCTCTGTACTCTCTGTAGAGGGATTTCCTAGCAAAACCCCTGCAGCCTACCTCGATAGGCATGCACCTATCCTTCCAACCCTGCTTCTGACTGTCGATGACCAGACCCTCGTTCTTGGCCCTCTTCCTCCCGTACGCCTCCTCCAGACGATTTTCCCAAGGGACTGTAAGCTCCAGAATAATGACGGTCTTTGTGGACTCTGGTCTCAGGGTTGTCTTGATAATGTGCTGTGAAACTTGAGCTGCTTCTCCAGGTCTGCTCTCAGCTGTCAGTCCTGAGTAGTAGCTAGGATCCCTGCTGGTGGTTCGGATTTTGAGCCTGACTGCTCTGCAGCTCAAATGAAGGTGATCTGCTGACTGGAGGGCCGTGCTTGCTTGCTGTTGCCGAATCCTGTGCATATTGCATCTGCAATGGTCTTGAGAACCTGGTCATGGCGGCCCCCTCCCAGAGCTTTAGGACAACAGCTTAGGATGTGCTCCAGTGTCTCTCTCTTGGAGGATAGCGGGCTTGCAGGAGACTCCACTTTGCCCCAGCAGAACAGGTTCCATAGGCTGGGTAGGACATCATATATCGCCTGGTTCAGGAACTTGATGCAGTGTGGATCCACCTGCCAGAGGTCAGTCCACTAGACTGTTCTGTCCACTGCCTGCTCCCACCTCATCCAGGCTCCTCGCTGTCTCATTCCCACTGCTCTGCTGGACCTCTCCTTTTCTGAACCAGCCTCCGTTTCTCCTTCCCCTTGGCAGTGTCGTACCGGGGGGTTGAGAAGGTTCCTAGACCAGCTCTTCCCCGGGTCACTGCTCGCACCAGGACACTGTGGTGCAGCCGAGACTCAGCCTGCAGCACGGCCTCCTCTGCTCTCCATTTCCTCCTGGCCTTGACCTCTACCCCCTCTTGGGTCGCTCTACTCCCTGTAATGCATCACTACCCTCACCCAAGTCACCCTTGAACTCCTCTTCCAGGGACAGCAAGGGCAGCCTCAGCTTGTTGTTGTTCCCATAGAGGGTGATGCTGCTCAGGCTCCTGGGCAACCTCAACCACCTCCGGAGATAGCTGCTGACTTCCTCTCAAAGAACTCAACAGTGGAGATGGGGACATTGTAGATGGGCCGAGGTCAGAGTATCCTCGGGAGGATGCCTTGCTGAACTTGCTGGGCAGTTCTGACCTCTCATTCTGTCCAAACAGCAAAAAAAAGGGGGAAAAGTGAATGAATCACACTCCCCCTCCCTCATCCCCCTGTTCTCTTTATTGAGGCAGCTGCACCCTTTGACCTCCCCGCTTGAGGAATGTGTGTGAGGGGAGGGAGGAGGCGAGAGAAGGGGTGCTGGCTAGGGGGTCTCTCTTTCTCTCCCCACAACAAAAGCTGTCAGGGTGAACAATAGGCCCTGCAGAATAGTCTGTGTCCAGAGGGGCAGTCATCCGTGGTAAGGTGCAAACTAGGCAGAGAGAGGGAGAGTGAAGGAGAGGGGAGGGAGACAGAGAGAGATGAAGAGATGGAGAGAGGGAGAAGGGGGAGACAGAGGAGACAGAAAAAGAGAGAAGAGTGAGCAGAAAGAGGCAGATGGAGGGAGGGAGAAAGGGGAGGGAGAGGCGAGAGAGGGATACAGAGAGAGAGAGAAAGAGAGAGAGAGAGAGAGACACACAGATAGATAGATGGAGGGAGTGATGGGAGCCACGGAGGGATGGGGACTAGAGGAGAGATATTTGTTTTGTCTAGGCACACTCATAAACATTGAACTTCCATTGCCAAAGGAAACACAACACAAGGCCCAATATTGCGTGTGTGCGTGTTTGTTTCTGTATGTTTTCCGTTTACGTGCACATGTGTGTGTGAGTGAGTGAGTGAGCTGGCTGTGGTGGGTAAGGGGCCTGTGGAGCAAAGGGGACCAATGACTCACTGTACCAATGACATCAGTACTGTCAGAACCCCACACTGCCTCAGTACTCATTCAATAGGTTGGTGTGTGTGTGTGTGTGTGTGTGTGTGTGTGTGTGTGTGTGTGTGTGTGTGTGTGTGTGTGTGTGTGTGTGTGTGTGTGTGTGTGTGTGTGTGTGTGTGTGTGTGTGTGTGTGTGTGTGCGCGCACACATGCACGTTCATCCGTACAAGTGTGTGTGTGAGGGGAGGAGCGACGCCTCATATTCTGCAGCTGGGCTACAGACAAAGGTGTTGGTCACGCTTTGCCCTAAGATGCGGGTGTGTGTGTTTTGAGGTGGGGAAGATGGGGGTGTTGTTAGGATTTTGCTTTGAAAGCCCAGGGCGGCATGCTGTTGTAAAAGGATGGATTTTCCAGAGGGAAGGGTGCTTTTGTAATGTCACGACAGGAGTATCTAAAGTGATGAAGGTTATGCACTCTGCTCAGTGGTAGTAGAACAAACACACCCCTCACGAGTGGAAAACAACCATTTAAATCCAAAGAGACTGTAACTATAGTGCTCTGTCCTGGAGATTTGACGAAGTGTGTTTGAGCACCCTCCAAAGAGCACCTTCGAAAACACATTTGTGTAATTGTCGGCATTCAAGGGGCCCTCTTACCTTTGTTTTCTCCTTACCAAAATGAAACGCTCTATAGTACGTTCTCCAGTAAAAGGTTCTTAAAACCAGTCAAATGGTGGAGTTCTTTGTTTTTGTTTTGCTGAATGCTTTTGATTTTGTTTGTTGAGACGACAGAATGTATTTTTGGGGGCTTTATTTCCAGAGTGAAACAGGTGGTCTTTGTATGTAGCCCCCCTACGTTTTTCCCCTTCATTCTATCCACCTCAAATCAAATCAAATCAAATCAAATTTATTTATATAGCCCTTCGTACATCAGCTGATATCTCAAAGTGCTGTACAGAAACCCAGCCTAAAACCCCAAACAGCAAGCAATGCAGGTGTAGAAGCACGGTGGCTAGGAAAAACTCCCTAGAAAGGCCAAAACCTAGGAAGAAACCTAGAGAGGAACCAGGCTATGTGGGGTGGCCAGTCCTCTTCTGGCTGTGCCGGGTGGAGATTATAACAGAACATGGCCAAGATGTTCAAATGTTCATAAATGACCAGCATGGTCGAAAAATAATAAGGCAGAACAGTTGAAACTGGAGCAGCAGCACAGTCAGGTGGAAGTTGAAACTGGAGCAGCAGCATGGCCAGGTGGACTGGGGACAGCAAGGAGTCATCATGTCAGGTAGTCCTGGGGCATGGTCCTAGGGCTCAGGTCAGTTGAAACTGGAACAGCAGCATGGCCAGGTGGACTGGGGACAGCAAGGAGTCATCATGTCAGGTAGTCCTGGGGCATGGTCCTAGGGCTCAGGTCCTCCGAGAGAGAGAAAGAAAGAGAGAAGGAGAGAATTAGAGAACGCACACAGGACACCGAATAGGACAGGAGAAGTACTCCAGATATAACAAACTGACCCCAGCCCCCGACACATAAACTACTGCAGCATAAATACTGGAGGCTGAGACAGGAGGGGTCAGGAGACACTGTGGCCCCATCCGAGGACACCCCCGGACAGGGCCAAACAGGAAGGATATAACCCCACCCACTTTGCCAAAGCACAGCCCCCACACCACTAGAGGGATATCTTCAACCACCAACTTACCATCCTGAGACAAGGCCGAGTATAGCCCACAAAGATCTCCGCCACGGCACAACCCAAGGGGGGGGCGCCAACCCAGACAGGATGACCACAACAGTGAATCAACCCACTCAGGTGACACACCCCCTCCAGGGACGGCATGAGAGAGCCCCAGTAAGCCAGTGACTCAGCCCCTGTAATAGGGTTAGAGGCAGAGAATCCCAGTGGAAAGAGGGGAACCGGCCAGGCAGAGACAGCAAGGGCGGTTCGTTGAGAGACCTCCCTCTCTCCTTCTCCACAATGGTTTGAAGGACACTTTTTCTTTCTGACGCTTTCACAGTCACCAAAACTCAACTTACCCGTCACTCCTCCCTCTCCTTCCCCCATCCTCTCCTCCTTTACTAGCCCTCTCTCTCTTTCCTTCATAGTCTCTCTCTTTCCTTCATAGTCTCTCTCTCTCTCTCTCTCTCTCTCTCTCTCTCTTTCATGGTCTCTCTCTCTCTCTCTCTCTCCTTCATGGTCTCTCTCTCTCTCTCTCTCTCTCTCTCTCTCTCTCCTTCATGGTCTCTCTCTCTCTCTCTCTCTCTCTCTCTCTTTCATCTCTCTCTCTCTCTCTCTCTCTCTTTCTTTCCTTCATGGTCTCTCTCTCTCGCTCTGTTTCCTTCAAGGTCTCTCTCTCTCTCTTTCCTTCATAGTCTCTCTCTTTCCTTCATGGTAGTCTCTCTCTTTCTCTCTTTCATGGTCTCTCTCTTTCTCTCTTTCTCTCTCTCTCTCTCTCTCTCTCCTTCATGGTCTCTCTCTCTCTCTCTTTCATGGTCTCTCTCTCTCTCTCTCTCTCTCTTTCATGGTCTCTCTCTCTCTTTCATGGTCTCTCTCTCTCTCTCTTTCTTTCCTTCATGGTCTCTCTCTCTCGCTCTGTTTCCTTCAAGGTCTCTCTCTCTCTCTCTTTCCTTCTTAGTCTCTCTCTTTCCTTCATGGTCTGGTCTCTCTCTCTCTCTCTCTCTTTCCTTCATAGTCTCTCTCTTTCGCTCTTTCATGGTCTCTCTCTCTCTCTCTCTCTCTCTCTCTCTCCTTCATGGTCTCTCTCTCTCTCTCTCTCTCTCTCTCTTTCATCTCTCTCTCTCTCTCTCTCTCTCTCTTTCTTTCCTTCATGGTCTCTCTCTCTCCCTCTGTTTCCTTCAAGGTCTCTCTCTCTCTCTTTCCTTCATAGTCTCTCTCTTTCCTTCATGGTCTGTCTCTCTCTCTCTCTCTCTCTCTCTTTCCTTCATAGTCTCTCTCTTTCTCTCTTTCATGGTCTCTCTCTCTCTCTCTCTCCTTCATGGTCTCTCTCTCTCTCTCTTTCATGGTCTCTCTCTCTCTCTCTCTCTCTCTCTCTTTCATCTCTCTTTCTCTCTCTCTCTCTCTCTTTCTTTCCTTCATGGTCTCTCTCTCTCGCTCTGTTTCCTTCAAGGTCTCTCTCTCTCTCTCTTTCCTTCTTATTCTCTCTCTTTCCTTCATGGTCTGTCTCTCTCTCTCTCTCTCTCTTTCCTTCATAGTCTCTCTCTTTCGCTCTTTCATGGTCTCTCTCTCTCTCTCTCTCTCTCTCTCTCTCCTTCTCTCTCTCTCTCCTTCATGGTCTCTCTCTGTCTCTCTTTCATGGTCTCTCTCTCTCTCTCTCTCTTTCCTTCATAGTCTCTCTCTCTCTCTCTCTCTCTCTTTCTTTCCTTCATAGTCTCTCATTCTCTCTCTCTCTCTCTCTCTCTCTCTCTCTTCTTTCCTTCATGGTCTCCCTCTCTCGCTCTGTTTCCTTCAAGGTCTCTCTCTCTCTCTCTCTCTCTCTCTCTCTCTTTCCTTCATGGTCTCTCTCACTCTCTCTCTCTTTCTCTTTTCTTCATGGTTTCTCTCTCTCTCTCTTTCCTTCATGGTCTCTCTCTCTTTCTCTCTCTCTCTCTCTCTCTCTTTCCTTCATGGTCTCTCTCTCTCTCTCTCTCTGAAATAGGTAATAAACAAAAGTGAAATAAACAATATAAATGAACAGTAAACATTACACTCACACTCAGTGTTGTAATGACATGCAAATAGTGAAAGTTCAAAATGGAAAATAAATATACATAAATATAGGTTGCATTTACAATGGTGTTTGTTCTTCATTGGGCTTTTCTTGTGGCAAAAGGTCACAAATCTTGCTGCCGTGATGGCACATTGTGGTATTTGTGTATCTGTATAATCTGAGGGAAATATGTGTCTCTAATATGGTCATACATTTGGCAGGAGGTTAGGAAGTGCAGCTCAGTTTCCAGCTCATTTTGTGCGCAGTGTGCCAATAGCCTGTCTTCTCTTGAGAGCCAGGTCTGCCTTCGGTGGACGTTCTCAATAGCAAGGCTATGCTCACTTAGATTTGCTTAATTTTTGGTCAGTCACAGTGGTCAGGTATTCTGCCACTGTATTCCTCTCTCTCTCTCTCTCTCTCTCGCTCTCTCGCGCTCTCTCTCGCTCTCTCTCTCTCGCTCTCTCTCTCTCTGCTCATACAACAGCTACCAGGTTTCTTTGCAGAGAAAATGTGTCCCTCTTTCCTTCTCCTCACTCCCTCTTTCCTTCTCCTCACTCCCTCTCTCCTCTTCCTCCCTCTCTCCTTCCTTGCCCTTTCACCTATCGACCTGTTATCTCTCCTTCTTTCCTTTCAGGTAATCCATGCTATATTACAACACACACTAGTGCTATGGGGCTTCCTGTCTCTTAAACATGCAGACACACACTAGCGATATGGAGCTTCCTGTCTCTTAAACATGCAGACACACACTAGCGATATGGGGCTTCCTGTCTCTTAAACATGCAGACATCCTAGTCTGCTTTCATCTATGGTGAGAGATACACTGATTTGACTGTGATGCTCTAATGCACTGATACTCACACACGACTGAGTCCTTCAAACACACACGCACGCACACGCACGCCCGCAAGCACACACACGCACACGCACACACACACAGGCATTCAGACATGAATACATCCCCACACACAGGCAGACATGGCATACAAATACACACACAAGCATACAGACACACACACACCCGGGCCGGAATCTGTTGGACAGACATTTGATTTCCATAGGGGGGCACCTTTGTTTCACACAATTATTTTCATGGGTATTATAGTAAAGATGTAATTTAAGTGTAAAAAATGTTTAAAAAAAGTTTAAAACACCTTACCTTAAAACATTTGTCCAAAATAATTCCAGGATCCGAAAAGTGCACTGCACCTGCCAAATTTCCTGCAATTCCCAAGTGGGAGAAAGCATCGGAGCGAGAGAAACATCACCCCTCTGTCCTAAAATGTATATGATGCTGACATGCCATACTCTTTTTGGCCATACAGCATCAGATACATGGGCTACACATAGAAAGACAGAGGGGCGCTGTTTTACTCGCTCGGATGCTTTATCGCAGGTATATCCAAACTAGGGTATTCACAATGCCGTCAGGATTACGCCAAATACAAATGTTTTAAAAATTCTTCACATTTTCAAACATTCCATTTGTATTTTCCAACGGGGCTATACATTTGGGTGAGTTTTTTCTCTCTCCTGAATAGCCTCGCTTCACTGCCAAAAATAAACTTCAACCATCTAGTGTTCAGCGAAATAACAACACAATGTCAAATACAGGTAGCCTAGTCAAATAATGAACATCCAATCACAATAACCATTACTCTCTCGCGGGAATTCCACTAACGGTCCGTATGTAGCCATGGGCGCAATAGCAATCACAGGGAGTGGTAACACGCATGCAAGCAGTTGCTCGAGGCACACTGCAGCATACACAGACCATATAACGCTTTTACAACCTACAGAAGTGTGCTGGTTATCAAGGGGCAAAGTATTTTTTTTTAAATTAAGAAACGAGCTTAAAGTTTTCTTTACTGACCATAATTAACACTTGTCTGACCACTTGCATGATGATGAGTTTGTCACACAACTGGCCTATCTGGATGATGTTTTTTCTCGCCTGAATGATCTTAATCTAGGATTACAGGGACTCTCCGCAGCTACATTCAATGTGTGGGACAAAATTGAGGCTATGATTAAGAAGTGGGAGCTCTTCTCTGTCTGCAATAACACCCTGAGGAAGGCACACCGAAACGTTGGTATATGCCCATTAAATTGCTGGGAGATTATACATGGAGTGTGCAACTTTCTTTATTTGATAGTTTATAGCTTATTCACCGTTAGTCAGCACCTCCACACACACTATTTTTTCTGGTTGTGCGCCAGCTCATGTTTTTGAATCGGCATTAACAAGGACAACACACAGATCTTTCCGTGATTGTATGATTATTTTGTGTGCCAATGAACTCAAGCTTACGGACAATGTCAAATGTGATATAGCGAAGCACCTGAGTGAGTTGGGTGCACAATTACACAGGTACTTTCCTGAAACGGATGACACAAACAACTGGATTCGTTATCCCTTTCATGCCCTGCCTCCAGTCCACTTACCGATATCTGAACAAGTGAGCCTCATCAAAATTGCAGCTAGCGGTTCTGTGAAAATGAAATTTAATCAGAAGCCATTGTCAGATTTCGGGATTGGGCTGTGCTCAGAGTATCCTGCCTTGGCAAATTCCGCTGTTAAGACACTGATGCCCTTTGCAACCACATACCTATGTGAGAGTGGATTCTCAGCCCTCACTAGCATGAAAACTAAATAAGGCACAGACTGTGTGTGGAAAATTATTTAAGACTGAGACTCTCCAATACAACCCAACATTGCAAATTTATGTGCATCTTTTCAAGCACACTCTTCTCATTAACCTGTGGTGAGTTATTCACAATTTTCGATGAACAAATAAGGTTTTATATGTAAGATGGTTAAATAAAGAGCAAAATGATTGATTATTTTTGTATTATTATTTGTGCCCTGGTCCTATAAGAGCTCTTTGTCACTTCCCACGAGCCGGGATGTGACAGAAACTCACACTCTGTAAGGTTCTGTATTTATTTTCTTAATCAACCTTGTGATCTGTTTTGTTGTGTTCTTGAACATATCCCTGTTTCTTTGTGTTCTTGAATGTAGCCCTGTTTTTCATGTTTTATTCACCTGGTCTCATCAGCTCCTTATTTAGTTCAATTCATTGTGTTTGTACCTTTGTGAGGAACTGTTCGTTTTGACTCTACCAAGCCTTTTCTAGCTCGTTTGTGAGAACCAGTTATAGCCTTCAGTCCTAGTTTTGATTCACCTGCCTGTTTGTCTACCTGTGTATGACCATTGCCTACCTGTGTATGACCATTGCCTACCTGTGTATGACCATTGCCTACCTGTGTATGACCATTGCCTACCTGTGTATGACCATTGCCTACCTGTGTTTGACCATTGCCTACCTGTGTATGACCATTGCCTGCCTGTGTATGACCATTGCCTGCCTGTGTATGACCATTGCCTGCCTGTGTATAACCATTGCATGCCTGTGTATGACCATTGCCTACCTGTGTATGACTATTGCCTACCTGTGAATGACCATTGCCTACCTGTGTATGACCATTGCTTACCTGTGTATGACCATTGCCTGCCTGTGTATGACCATTGCCTACCTGTGTTTGACCATTGCCTGCCTGTGTATGACCATTGTCTACCCGTGTATGACCATTGCCTACCTGTGTTTGACCATTGCCTGCCTGTGTATGACCATTGCCTACCTGTGTATGACCATTGCCTGCCTGTGTATGACCATTGCCTACCTGTGTATGACCATTGCCTACCTGGGTATGAGTATTGCCTACCTGTGTTTGACCATTGCCTGCCTGTGTATGACCATTGCCTACCTGTGTTTGACCATTGCCTGCCTGTGTATGACCATTGTCTACCCGTGTATTACCATTGCCTACCTGTGTTTGACCATTGCCTGCCTGTGTATGACCATTGCCTACCTGTGTATGACCATTGCCTGCCTGTGTATGACCATTGCCTACCTGTGTATGACCATTGCCTACCTGTGTATGAGTATTGCCTACCTGTGTATGACCATTGCCTACCTGTGTATGACCATTGCCTGCCTGTGTATGACCATTGCCTACCTGTGTAAGACCATTGCCTACCTGTGTATGACCATTGCCTACCTGTGTATGACCATTGCCTGCCTGTGTATGACCATTGCCTACCTGTGTTTGACCATTGCCTGCCTGTGTTTGACCATTGCCTACCTGTGTATGACCATTGCCTGCCTGTGTATGACCATTGCCTGCCTGTGACCACGATTCCTGCCTCCTGCGAAATGAACACCTGCCGCGCTCTGCGCGTGAATCTACACCTTTTTCTCCCTGAGTATTCATTACACACTCATTCTTCTGTTTAATAAATGTATTGTGTAGTGTGTGTGTGGCAGGCTTACAACGATGGCAAAAAACAACATTTGAGAGTGCGCTGACCCTGGTGCTAGAGAGGGGTACGCAGCTGGAGGTTGAATGTTTGAAGGGGTACGGGACTTTGTCTGATATTGATGCATCTTTTTGTCGGCGCTTGCCCGGTCAAGTAAATGATCAATATTGACGGTTTTTATTTGGACGGCAAAGATGTACTCCTGACAGCCAATTATTTCTCAGACCCTCATTGATATATCTCTCTATAGCACTCACACAGTGGCAATAATAGAGGAGCGATTTGCCATCCTATAGGGCAGAGGTGTTCAACACTTACCCTTCGATTTCCGGAACATGCTGGTTTGCCTGTTCTACCTGACAATGAATTGCATCCACCTATAGTCCCAGGTCTAAATCAGTCCCTGATTAGAGGGGAACCATTTTTAAAAAAGCATTGGAACTGGCTTCAAGGTCCAGTGTTGAGTGAGATGGGGAGGCACAGAGGACAGGACACATATACCAAAGGCCTTTGTGTATAGCTGTCACGTGGAGTATGAGAAACAGCGGTTTTCTCTCTTTGTTTCATGCACATAGGTGTTTTGAAGGGTTGGTTAAGGGCCTTGTTTTTCCCTCTGGCTGTGAGATACAGAGAGGGAATTTCATTATGCAAATCTGCATTGATGAGCATGCCCCTAGGCCTTTATCTTATAGACACAGAGTAACGACTACAAACACACAGAGTCATGCACACACATTTTACACTTTACTTATTTAGCAGATGCTTTTATCTAGAGCAACTTACAGTGAGTTCATACATTTCTGTGTTATTTCCCCCATGGGAAACAAACCCACAACCCTGGTGTGTGCAAGCACTATGCTCTGCCAACTGAGCCACACGACACACACCAACGACACACACGACACGACACACATTCACGCACACAACGCCATATTTCATGTCTGTTACCCAGAGGCAAAGCAGTAGGGGGTTGGCAAACAATTTCCCCTATTTCCCTTACCCCCTATCCCCCCTCGTCTCAAAATCTGCCCCCCCAATCTACTTATTTACCCCTAACCATGACTAAGGTTGCCCCCTCTTACCCTTCTTCAACACCTCTCCAACACCCCTCATGCCAATCCCCCTCCTCATTTACCCACCTCCACACCATGACTAAACCTGCCTCACCCCATCCCTGTCATGCCCAAATGTACCCCCCTCTTTACCCCTCCTCTCCCCATGTGTGTGTGACCTAATGACCCTCCTGTTATACACAGTGCCCATCTGTCACCAAGAGGCATGGGGGAGGGAAGTGTGGGGGGGTGGGGGGGGGGGGGGTGGGGGTGGTATAGGGACACAGCATGATTGTCAGTCAGTCAGGACACTGGCCAGGCCAGCACTATGGCCTTCCCAAGAACAGCCCCACAAGACCAGCCATACATGGGTTTTTCTATGAACAATGGGGCCAACATTTCGAAATGAAAAGGATTTTCATGCAGTTCCACATATGTACTTTGAGGAATAAAAGAGAATATATGCAAACGGTCCCATAAGTCCACCGATACAACAACATAAACCTGGGACTATACATTCTTTAAGCAGGGCTCATACAAGTCAAATTCAAGGACTTCCAGGGACTTTTCCCAAGCATTTTCAATGACCTGAATGTTATACAATTGTATTATCTATATAAATGTATATATAGGGCCTCACACAGAACCCCCACTCCCAAAAAAAGCATGCAAATAGTGTCAGAAAAGTAGGCCATTACCACTTTAAAATGAATTAAATTGTAGGTCTTGCCAATGCATTGATAGTCAAAGTATTATTATATTCTAAAATATGTGAGAATAATGTGGACAATAATGTGGCCTGACGAAATAGACTGGATGTATGTGATTTTTCTGTATTCTATGTGGCCGACGCAGGGACACATAATAAAGCCATTTGAATCTCACCATAGCTGTTTTTATAATGAGAAAGGGACCAAAAACAATTTCCTTTTTTAACTGAAGGATTTGTATGGAAAGACAAGTTGAAGCCAACAGATGTTGTCGTCCTCATATTAACCGCACATGGTTTTACCGCAACAGAGTAGCACAACACCCTTCAATTGAATCAGAGGGAAACAAACGAAATTGGCCACATCTCTCACAAAAATGGATCAAAAATGAAGTCACAGATAATTATAAGGGAGAAGGAGAACATACATTGGCTACAAGCACCAAATTGAGGAAATTGTAGATTTTCAAAGTAGACCTATTCCAGTACTTGAATTTCTGAGCTCCAAATTCAAGTTCAAGTAGGCTACTTCAAGTCCCATGTATTGTTTAAAATGGCAGGTGTAACATGGACAACAAAATATCTTTGTCGTGTTATTTCATTAACAGATCATGTTGTGAATAAACCCACTATCAAATCTCATGTCATTATATCCAGAATAATGAATAGGAATAGTTGGGTGTTGCTCAATAGTCTGTCCTACACATTAGTCTGTCCTACACAATAGTCTGTCCTACACACTAGTCTGTCCTACACATTAGTCTGTCCTACACAATAGTCTGTCCTACACACTAGTCTGTCCTACACACTAGTCTGTTCTACACAATAGTCTGTCCTGCTCAATAGTCTGTCCTACACAATAGTCTGTCCTACACACTAGTCTGTCCTACACAATAGTCTGTCCTACACACTAGTCTGTCCTACACAATAGTCTGTCCTACACAATAGTCTGTCCTACACACTAGTCTGTCCTACACAATAGTCTGTCCTACACAATAGTCTGTCCTAAACAATAGTCTGTCCTACACACTCAGTGACGACCTATCATTCAGCCACCTGTTTTGAGCCCGAAATTTTTTGCAAAAATAAAAAATAAATATGTATTCTTATTTTTGCCTGTTTTGCATGTTATTTTGGCATTAATACGTGTCACACATCAGTTTGCAAACAATGTAAAAAATATATATGTACCATTATGTTAATAAAGCTGGATTTCTTGAGTAAGGCAGCTCAAAAATGCAGGTGTTTCAGCCTAGCTCAGTGCTTTCTGTGGTGGTGGGGCAAGCCAGCAGAAAATATGGAGCATTGCGCCGTGATTGGCTCAGTGTTCTGTCACTCATGGGGACACTACGACACCTCCAATTCTAAGGGTAGACTTCGAAAATGTCAGTCCCTTGAGTGCTGCCATAGAGTTACCTTAGAAGTGCCCATCCAAGAAGGCTCAAGGTCATTGGCCACAGATGAAATGACGTCAAATCACGTTATATCTACAGTAGCTTTGATTAGCTAGCAGTCATCATCATGAATCAAGTCGACAATCTACTGGCAAATTAATTATAATCCTTGTCATATGAAGATAAATAATAAAGAGAAATTATAGATAAAATGTATCGGTGCTCCTCGGCCATTGGACATCAACATTACACAGCAAGTTGAAAATCGCAAATTCAACAATGAGTGGTTTGGAAGGAATCAGTGGCTAACTGTGAGTTCAAGACAACTGGGAACTCGGGAATTGTAAATCGGTAACTCGGGCCTCTTTCAAGAGCTACAACCTGAATATTGCCAGACTTTGTTGACAAAGTTTGATGACAATATTTGCCCACAAGGACCGCCACGCTACCTTCCTGTTCAAGTGAGCACAGCACAACAAGGTGAGTCCAAAAATGTATTGTATGCTACTGCATAAATGATGTAATATGCCAGGGAGGTATGTATACTGTAGCTAAGAAAGTAACACAAAGTGTATGTTGTGTAGTAAGCTGTTAGTAGCCCATGTGCCTCACCCTAATAATTTGATCTATTTTCACCTCTTAATTTTGCCTACTTTTATGAGTTGGTGGTGCACATGTAGCCTATAACCTGTTTTTGAGAAATGTAATCATTGAATATTGTAAGAGCTATCATTGTCTGCTTATATGCCCCCTTTATTTATCCTACAGTTCTGAAACCACATTTGTTTAAGCAAGTCAACCATATCAGCTATGCTTTTTAAAATGCAGTAAATGAGGCTGAATGAACTGAATGAACTGTTTCGCTGCCAGACAAGGCTCTGCTGACAGCCATGTGTAGCAGCGGTAAAGTGTTGGGACAGCTTTATGTAGGCCCTAGCAGTTTGTGGTAAGGTGTTGGGACTGCTGTTGGAACTCTGCTGTTGGGACAGCTTTATGTAGGCCCTAGCAGTTTGTGGTAAGGTGTTGGGACTGCTGTTGGAACTCTGCTGTTGGAACTCTGCTGTTGGAACTCTGCTGTTGGAACTCTGCTGTTGGGACAGCTTTATGTAGGCCCTAACAGTTTGTGGTAAGGTGTTGGGACAGCTTTATGTAGGCCCTAACAGTTTGTGGTAAGGTGTTGGGACAGCTTTATGTAGGCCCTAACAGTTTGTGGTAAGGTGTTGGGACAGCTTTATGTAGGCCCTAACAGTTTGTGGTAAGGTGTTGGGACAGCTTTATGTAGGCCCTAACAGTTTGTGGTAAGGTGTTGGGACAGCTTTATGTAGGCCCTAACAGTTTGTGGTAAGGTGTTGGGACAGCTTTATGTAGACCCTAACAGTTTGTGGTAAGGTGTTGGGACAGCTTTATGTAGGCCCTAACAGTTTGTGGTAAAGTGTTGGGACAGCTTTATGTAGGCCCTAACAGTTTGTGGTAAGGTGTTGGGACAGCTTTACGTAGGCTCTAACAGTTTGTGGTAAGGTGTTGGGACAGCTTTATGGAGGCCCTCACAGTTTGTGGTAAGGTGTTGGGAAAGCTTTATGTAGGCCCTCACAGTTTGTGGTAAGGTGTTGGGACAGCTTTATGTAGGCCCTAACAGTTTGTGGTAAGGTGTTGGGACAGCTTTATGTAGGCCCTAACAGTTTGTGGTAAGGTGTTGGGACAGTTTTTAGGTGTTGTAGGCCCTAACAGTTTGTGGTAAGGTGTTGGGACAGCTTTATGTAGGTTGGGACCCTAACAGTTTGTGGTAAGGTGTTGGGACAGCTTTATGTAGGCCCTAACAGTTTGTGGTAAGGTGTTGGGACAGCTTTATGTAGGCCCTAACAGTTTGTGGTAAGGTGTTGGGACAGCTTTATGTAGGCCCTAACAGTTTGTGGTAAGGTGTTGGGACAGCTTTATGGAGGCCCTCACAGTTTGTGGTAAGGTGTTGGGACAGCTTTATGGAGGCCCTCACAGTTTGTGGTAAGGTGTTGGGACAGCTTTATGGAGGCCCTAACAGTTTGTGGTAAGGTGTTGGGACAGCTTTATGGAGGCCCTAACAGTTTGTGGTAAGGTGTTGGGACAGCTTTCTGTAGACCATAACAGTTTGTGGTAAGGTGTTGGGACAGCTTTATGTAGGCCCTCACAGTTTGTGGTAAGGTGTTGGGACAGCTTTATGGAGGCCCTCACAGTTTGTGGTAAGGTGTTGCGACAGCTTTATGGAGGCCCTAACAGTTTGTGGTAAGGTGTTGGGACAGCTTTTTATGGTAGGACCCTAACAGTTTGTGGTAAGGTGTTGGGACAGCTTTATGGAGGCCCTCACAGTTTGTGGTAAGGTGTTGGGACAGCTTTATGGAGGCCCTAACAGTTTGTGGTAAGGTGTTGGGACAGCTTTATGGAGGCCCTCACAGTTTGTGGTAAGGTGTTGGGACAGCTTTATGGAGGCCCTAACAGTTTGTGGTAAGGTGTTGGGACAGCTTTATGGAGGCCCTCACAGTTTGTGGTAAGGTGTTGGGACAGCTTTATGGAGGCCCTTTATGGAGGCCCTAACAGTTTGTGGTAAGGTGTTGGGACAGCTTTATGGAGGCCCTAACAGTTTGTGGTAAGGTGTTGGGACAGCTTTATGGAGGCCCTAACAGTTTGTGGTAAGGTGTTGGGACAGCTTTATGTAGGCCTAACAGTTTGTGGTAAGGTGTTGGGACAGCTTTATGTCACAGTTTGGTAAGGTGTTGGGACAGTTTGTGGTAAGGTGTTGGGACAGCTTTATGGAGGCCCTCACAGTTTGTGGTAAGGTGTTGGGACAGCTTTATGGAGGCCCTAACAGTTTGTGGTAAGGTGTTGGGACAGCTTTATGGAGGCCCTAACAGTTTGTGGTAAGGTGTTGGGACAGCTTTATGGAGGCCCTCACAGTTTGTGGTAAGGTGTTGGGACAGCTTTATGGAGGACAGTTTGTGGTAAGGTGTTGGGACAGCTTTATGGAGGCCCTCACAGTTTGTGGTAAGGTGTTGGGACAGCTTTATGGAGGCCCTAACAGTTTGTGGTAAGGTGTTGGGACAGCTTTATGTAGGCCCTAACAGTTTGTGGTAAGGTGTTGGGACAGCTTTATGTAGGCCCTAACAGTTTGTGGTAAGGTGTTGGGACAGCTTTATGGAGGCCCTCACAGTTTGTGGTAAGGTGTTGGGACAGCTTTATGGAGGCCCTCACAGTTTTTGCGCACCGTTTGTCACCGTTATAGTACAATGAATGTATTGTTTAGTGTTGTGTTGTGTGGTGGCTTTGCTGGCATACAGCCCACTTGTTTGTTATTTTTGCCCCACATGCTAAAATCCCCACTGCACACAGTTGACTCGGTGTCCAATCTGAGCCACAAAAACATATGAAAACATGAACTCATGACCTACTTTCTCTGTTAAATCTAACGTGACCCTGCTGTAAATCAAGCTGACAACAACAGGTGATCCAATGTGAATCCAGGCCTAACTGTTTTCACCGGGGTAATGAACGAGACACCAAAATATTCTTGATATTGCTCCCAGCACTTGGGATGTTGTTGCATCTAATGAGCTATAACAACAGCTGTTTGTCACAGAATTCCTTCCTGGATCATAAGACGATGTGTGAAGAAAATATCACGAGTCACTAATTAGCTGGACACCAAATACCTGTCCAACAAGTATTATTAGGCATAATTGATTGAAGAACCACATTAATGTCAGTATCAATTTAGGTTTTAAGTATCTCTTTCAGTTCTGAAGCATTCGATTTTGCAATCACATACATCATTTTGGATTTGTGTGCCCATTA
>NC_056438.1:19576012-19583512 GCF_018296145.1 Oncorhynchus tshawytscha | reverse complement strand
CCAATTTGAGGATGTTCAGAAGTGATTTGATTGTGCTGTGGTTGCCTTGAGGGGTTCCTACAGTACAGTTAAGAGCATTGAGTTTGAGAAAAAGGCTTTGTATAAATGCAAGTCATCATCATCATCATCAGGGTTAATGTTAGGGCTAGGGTTAGTTTTAAGGGGATTGAAGTTATTTATGATGTGTTTAATGGTCATGAATTTCAGTGGCTGATATGTGGACATGTAGGTATTGATAAAACCTGAACCTTCCTAGCTCATGGTCACCTCCATCCAGCAGTCTAGCATTGACCGTTCCCAGAGAGCCAGACCCCACACAGCCACAGCCTCTCAGTGGTCCCTGTAGATCTGATACCGCACAACCTCTCTCTGATCCCTGGTCACTGTGATAGCCCTTCCCTGTGGGCCTCTCTCTCTCTGGCTAGGAAAGGAAAAGTCCAGCGTTGGACCTGGGTCTTAACCCATCGATCACTGGCCTGATGGATGGCCTGGACAAAAGCAGGTGGTTGTGGCTGGATCACACACGCACTGACGCACATACATACGGATGGACACACATACACACCGTCTGAATGTGTGTGAAACTTGAGAATCCCCCAGCGTCTCCATGCAGTGCCCCTGGGCCCCTTCATTTCATTAGTAGCGTTGAGCGTCTAACAGTCCGACCGAGCAATCAATAAGTGACTGGACCAGCCACCCAAACCCCTGTGTTCCACTGTAGCTCATTTAGACCGAGCCGTCAGTTACAGGACAGGATGGACTATCTGGGAGGCTGGTCCGGGCTTCACTTGTGGTAGTGAGTGGCTGATAGGCTAACAATGATATTGTTTCAATCCGTAGTGGAGGAGGAGTAGGTGAGGGGAGAGTTTAGACTGTTATTAGTAGTAGTAATGGGGGTAGGAGGCAGAGGGGGTAGAGAGATTTGACCATAGGCTAATAGTAGCCACTGTGTCAGTCAATGGGGTGGATGTAGTGTAGGTGTGGAGGGGAAGGCCTATAGACTGACTGGTAATGGTGGTCCCCTCTGTCCAGGCTAAACAGAAACAACATGTTGAACATAGGACCTGTCCACCCTCGCACCCTCAGTCAATGAGACTAACACCACTGCAACTAACTGCATTCCTACACACACACTCCTCTGTCATCCCCCGTGGTGCTCCATCAGCTGCCAATCACCAGCCCCGCCTGGCTGGTATGCTCGCTGCCCGCCCACACGTGCCAGTTAGCTGGCTAATGGGGCGGCACAGGCCTGGACGTGTGGCGAGGTGACGGGGGATAACCATCAGGCCGTCTGTCTGTTGGTTTAGGGCC
The DNA here is from genome assembly GCF_018296145.1 of Oncorhynchus tshawytscha. Classification (NCBI taxonomy): domain Eukaryota; kingdom Metazoa; phylum Chordata; class Actinopteri; order Salmoniformes; family Salmonidae; genus Oncorhynchus; species Oncorhynchus tshawytscha. Next base: position 19,582,201 of record NC_056438.1, on the reverse strand, counting down.
GCCCACTCTGGTGCACAACTGACTGAACTGATTGGCTGGTTTGCTGGTTGGCTGTCTGGCTGGCTGGCTGACTAGTTGGATGGTTTCCTGGCTGGTTGGCTGGTTTGCGGCTGGCTGACTGACTGACTGACTGGCTGGCTGGCTGGCTGGCTGGTTGGCTGGCTGGCTGACTGACTAGTTGGATGGTTTCCTGGCTGGTTGGCTGGTTTGCTGTTGGCTGGCTGGCTGGCTGGCTGGCTGTCTGGCTGGCTGGCTGGTTGGCTGGCTGGCTGGCTAGCTGGCTGGCTGGCTGGTTGGCTGGCTGGTTGGGAGACAGGTGTAGGTGAGGGAGCAATGTGTCAGCATGTGTCTGGGGAATGGGGTATGAACTCAAATCAATTCAATAGATCTGTATCGTCACCTAAGGGCAATTTTTGTGCAGCGTGAAAAGGAAATATATACATACATCACAATAACACCCAGCAGGTGATGTGTGTTGGTGGTCATAAAGACTGGGCTACTTGTGGATCTGGTCTAGTGCATGGAGCTGTTGTGTGTGGTTGGGATAGATAGCTAGAACTGTCAACTTAATGATTGAGGTACTAGACTTGGGTCCAATTAATACTTGATTTTATAACTGGTATACGAACATGAAGTTATAAACTTGGAATACTAGATATTTTAAAATATATATATATATTTTTTTTCACCTTTATTAAACCAGGGAGGCCAGTTGAGAAAGAGTTCTCATTACAACTGCGACCTGGCCAAGATAAAGCAAAGCAGTCCGACAAAAACAACAACACAGAGTTACACATAAACAAACGTACAGTCAATAACACAAAAGTAAAGAAAAACAGAAAAATCCATGTACAGTGTGTGCAAACGTAGAAGAGTAGGGAGGAAAGGCAATAAATAGGCCATTGAGCCGAAATAATGACAATTTAGCATTAACACCAGAGTGATAGATGTGCAGATGATGATGTGTAAGTAGAGATACTGGGGTGCATAATAGCAAGAAGGTAAGTAATAATATGGGGATGAGGTAGTTGGGTGGGCTATTTACAGATTGACTGTGTACAGGTAGAGTGATCGGTAAGCTGCTCTGACAGCTGATGCTTTAAGTTAGAGAGGGAGATATAAGACTCCAGCCAATCTGGAGCCAATTTTGCAATTCGTTCCAGTCATTGGCAGCAGAGAACTGGAAGGAAAGGCAGCCAAAGGAAGTGTTGGGTTTGGGGATGACCAGTGAAATATACCTGCTGGAGTGCATGCTACAGGTGGGTGTTGCTATGGTGACCAGTGAGGTGAGATGAGGCGGGGCTTTACCTAGCAATGACTTATGTAGTGAGGGCCAGCCAACGAGAGCATACAGGTCGCAGTGGTGGGTAGTATATGGGGCTTTGGTGATAAAACAGATGGCACTGTGATAGACTGCATCCAATTTGCTGAGTAGAGTGTTGGGGGCTATTTTGTAAATGACATCGCCGAAGTCAAGGATCGGTAGGATGGTCAGTTTTACGAGGATATGTTTGGCAGCATGAGGCTTTGTTGCAAAATAGGAAGCCAATTCTAGATTTAATTTTGGATTGGAGATGCTTCATGTGAGTCTGGAAGGAGAGTTTACAGTCTAACCAGACACCTAGGTATTTGTAGTTGTCCACATATTCTAAGTCAGAACCGTCCAGAGTAGTGATGCTAGTCGGGAGGGTGGGTGCAGGCAGCAATCGGTTGAAGAACATGCACTTAGTTTTACTATCATTTAAAAGCAGTTGGAGGCCACAGAAGGAGTGTTGTATGGCATTGAAGCTGGTTTGGAGGTTTGTTAGCACAGTGTCCAAAGAATGGCCAGAGGTATACAGAATGGTGTCGTCTGCGTAGAGGTGAATCAGAGAATCACCAGCAGCAAGAGCGACATCATTAATGTATACAGAGAAAAGAGTCGGCCCGAGATTGAACCCTGTAGCACCCCCATAGAGACCGCCAGAGGTCCGGAAAACAGGCCCCCCGATTTGATACACTGAACTCTATCAGAGAAGTAGTTGGTGAACCAGGCGAGGCAGTCATTTGTGAAGCCAAGGCTGTTGAATCTGCCGATAAGAATGCCGTGATTGACAGAGTCGAAAGCCTTGGCCAGGTCGATGAAGACGGCTGCACAGTACTGTCTTTTATCGATGGTGGTTATGATATCGTTTAGGACCTTGAGCGATAACAGCACTTACAGTTGACCGGGGCAGCTCTAGCAGGATATGAATGCTAATCTTTATGGTCCCCTGTGTGTGTGTGTCTGTGTCTGTGTGTGTGTGTGTGTGTGTGTGTGTGTGTGTGTGTGTGTGTGTGTGTGTGTGTGTGTGTGTGTGTGTGTGTGTGTGTGTGTGTGTGTGTGTGTGTGTATGTGTGTGTGTGTGTGTGTGTGTGTGTGTGTGTGTGTGTGTGTGTGTGTGTGTGTGTGTGTGTGTGTGTGTGTGTGTGTGTGTGTGTGTGTGTGTGTGTGTGTGTGTGTGTGTGTGTGTGTGTGTTTGACAGTAAAGATGTATAACTCTGAATAAGGATATGACACAGATTTCTTACATTGCATCAGTTTTGAGCCATGGGGATCGTTGTTGAATATTCAGGGGTAGTCATGTTGTCATCCCTATTTGATGGATACTGCGACACACACACACAAGCACGCAGGCATGTTGTGTACGTGTGTGTGTGTGAATGCTTGTGCGTGTGTGGCCTTTTTTGTATACTCGTTTGTGTGTGGTGTGTGTGTGTGTGTGTGTGTGTGTACGTTTTGCTAACTTGTCCCTCTCCGATCCTCATCTTCATGTGTATGTTGACAGCAGTGAGAACACATGACTGCACAACTGCTCATTTCTCTCACTGAATAAATTAATAGTTGATAAATAAGTGAATAAATTAAAGAATAGAGAGGAGGAGGAGGAGGAGGAGGAGGCTAAGGAAGGAAGGAAAAACTTTCTCATCAGAAAAATGTAATTTCTCACTCCGGCACCCACGAGAACGGGGGGAGGGTGTTTAGTGAGGGGTGGAGGATGTGTGTGTGTGTTGCAAAAAAAGAGGTACATTTTCTGCCTGTTTATCTCACATGCCTAAACACTGACACACAGATATATTTTTATCAGGACTTCCTATCATACACTATGTATACAAAAGTATGTGGACAACCCTTCAAATTAGTGGATTCTGCTATTTCAGCCACACCCGTTGCTGACAGGTATATAAAATCGAGCACACAGCCATGCGATCTCCATAGACAAACATTGGCAGTAGAATGGCCGCACTGAAGAGCTCAGTGACTTTCAACATGGCACCGTCATAGGATGCCACCTTCCAACAAGTCAGTTTGTCAAATATCTGCCCTACTAGGGCTGCCCCGGTCAACTGTAAGTGCTGTTATTGTGAAGTGGAAACGTTGTTTAGGAGCAACAATGGCTCAGCCGTGAAGTGGTAGGTCACACAAGCTCACACTATGGGAACGCCAAGTGCTGAAGCGGGTAGCAAGTAAAAATGGTCTGTCCTCAGTTGAAACACTCACTACTGACTTCCAAACTGCCTCTGGAAGCAACGTCAGCACAATAACTGTTAGTTGGGAGCTTCATGAAATGGGTTTCCATGGCCGAGCAGCAGCACACAAGCCTAAGATCACCATTTGCAATGCCAAGCATTGGCTTGAGTGGTGTAAAGCTCGCCGCCATTGGACTCTGGAGCAGTGAAAACACATTCTCTGGAGTGATGAATTCACCATTTGGCAGTCCGACGGGTGAATCTGGGTTTGGCAGATGCCAGGATAACGCTACCTGCCCCAATGCATAGCACCAACTGTAAAGTTTGGTGGTGAAGGACTAATGGTCTGGGGCTGTTTTTCATGGTTTGAGCTAGGCCCCAGTGAAGGGAAACCTTAACGCTACAGCATACAAAAACATTCTATACGATTCTGTGCTTCCAACTTTGTGGCAACAGTTTGGGCCCTTTCCTTTTCAGCATGACAATGCCCCGTGCACAAAACGAGGTCCATACAGAACTTTGCCGAGATTGGTGTGGAATAACTTGACTGGCCTGCTCCGAGCCCTGACCTCAACCCCATTGAACACCTTTGGGACAAATTGGAATGCCTACTGCGAGCCAGGCCTAATCGCCCAACATCTGTGCCTCACTAATGATCTTGAATGGCTGAATGGAAGCAAATCCCTGCAAAAATGTTCCAACATCTAGTGGAAATCCTTCCCAGAAGAGTGAAGGCTGTTATAGCAGCCAACGGAGGGACCAACTCCTTTTAATGCCCATGATTTTAGAATGAGATGTTCGACGAGCAGGTGTCCACATACTTATGGTCATCATGAGTATGTTCTTAATAACTCCCTCACACACACACTCATGTTCACTTTACGGTACTTTACGAAACTAGGATTGGTATGACACTGACTTTCAGTACATCCAATTTCCCTACATGTTAAGTTATTCGTCAACATGTATTGTTGACCAACCAGGCACCAGAGTTTTTCCTGACCACCAGGACCCAGAGTTTTTCCTGACCAACCAGGACCCATAGTTTTTCCCTTTTCCTGACCAACCAGGACCTAGAGTTTTCCCTTTTCCTGACCAACCAGGACGCAGAGTTTTTCCTTTTTTCTGAGAAACCAGGACCCAGAGTTTTCCCTTTTCCTGACCAACCAGATCCAGAGTTTTTCCCTTTTCCTGACCAACCAGGACCCATAGTTTTTCATTTTTACTGACCAACCAGGACCCAGAGTTTTTTCTTTTTTTCTGACCAACTAGGCCCAGAATCTTTTTTGGTTTGGAGGACCTTAACTCTCTCTCCACATGGGCCTGAATGGGCCTGAGGCACTGCAGTGAATTACACTCTAAAACTCTCTCTAAATAATGAATCTGAAATGGCACCCTATTCCCGATATAGTGCACTATATTAGAAATAGGGTTCTATTACAGAGGTATCCCTACTGGACAGAGCCAGTGGCACTGCATTGAATCTCAGTCAAACTGTGTTTAAATGTTGCATGTGTTATGTTCTTCTGTACTGTAGTGGTTGCAGGATGTGATGTGATGTGATGTGGAGGCCACCAGGTTTCACTCAGTACCAGCTATTATCATACACCCCTCTGCAGTGTGCACAGCTGTCATCAAGGCAAAGGGTGGCTACTTTGAAGAATCTCAAATATAAAATATATTTTGATTAGTTTAACACTTTTTTGGTTACTACATGATTCCATGTGTGTTATTTTATAGTTTTGATGTCTTCACTATTAGTAGAAAATAGCAAATATAAATAAAAACCCTGAAATTAGGTTTGTCCAAACTTTTGACTGGTACTGTATGTGCATCCCCCCCCCTCCCCCCCAACACACACACATACAGACCATCATTTCAAGTAGTATTTCTTATTTTCAGTAGCTGTAGAGAGGACCAGCTGTCAGCAGGCTACCAGTCAGTAGTGTTGTTTCCTGGGAAAAACCCTAACCCACCACCCATAATAAAATATGCCTTAAAAATGTCGCTGTCTCCCCAAAGAGCAACAGGAGAGGCAAAAAATATATTCACAATAGCTGTTCAAATGACTTTGGTTTGAACCTCTAGGCTCTATGGGCTCTTTCTTCTTTCTTTCTCTTTGCTTTTTCTGTAATGCTGTTAGTTCTACCTCTTTCAGCTCTCTCTCTCTGTCTCTCTCTGTCTCTCTCTGTCTCTCTCTGTCTCTCTCTGTCTCTCTCTGTCTCTCTCTGTCTCTCTCTGTCTCTCTCTGTCTCTCTCTGTCTCTCTCTGTCTCTCTCTGTCTCTCTCTGTCTCTCTCTGTCTCTCTCTGTCTCTCTCTGTCTCTGTCTCTCTCTGTCTCTCTCTGTCTCTCTCTGTCTCTCTCTGTCTCTCTCTGTCTCTCTCTGTCTCTCTCTGTCTCTGTCTCTCTCTGTCTCTCTCTGTCTCTCTCTGTCTCTCTCTGTCTCTCTCTGTCTCTCTCTGTCTCTGTCTCTCTCTGTCTCTCTCTGTCTCTCTCTGTCTCTCTCTGTCTCTCTCTGTCTCTCTCTGTCTCTCTCTGTCTCTGTCTCTCTGTCTCTCTCTGTCTCTCTCTGTCTCTCTCTGTCTCTCTCTGTCTCTCTCTGTCTCTCTCTGTCTCTCTCTGTCTCTGTCTCTCTCTGTCTCTCTCTGTCTCTCTCTGTCTCTCTCTGTCTCTCTCTGTCTCTGTCTCTCTCTGTCTCT
>NC_056438.1:19548512-19571012 GCF_018296145.1 Oncorhynchus tshawytscha | reverse complement strand
TTAGGATAATGTTAAGCCCTGTGGGTTATGTAACGTTAGATCAACGTTTGTCCACTTATGCATGCTTATCTGTTAGTTAATGGTCACCTGGTTATCTGTAATGTTGAACCAATGTTGAATCAACATTGAAACAACATATGCCACACCAGAGTTCATCAGTGCTTATCTCCGAGCTGTGTTTTCACAGACAGTGTTTGACATTAGGGACTCTCACCTAGAAGTTAACTGACAGAGAGAGGTCAGGGGGGTGGGGGAGGGGAGGAGAGAAAGGAGGGGGGAGGAGGGAGTTAAGCCCCCTACAGAAAATGAAAGTTAATATCCCAGCTCGTCTCCAGTATTAACTAGGGTTAAACCACGATGGTCTTTTGCTTTAATGATCAACAGCCCCATAGAGAAGGTACAAGTCACCCTTATCCACTGGTCCAGCGTCAGATATTCAGACTTCGTCTTTATGGTTAAGGTATGGGGCGTGGGGTAATCTGATCCTAAATCTGTGTTTAAGGACAACTTCAAGCTCGAACACAGGCCACAATACCATTGTTACTTAAGAACGCTTTAAGGCTGGTTTGGATTAATTTGAGGGCAAATGAAGTCATATTTAGGTGCCAGTAGTCAGAAGCCATTTCAGTTCCTCTGGTGCCCCAGTCCCCCGACCGTGCCACCCGACCGTGCCACCCAGCCCCCCGACCGTGCCACCCAGCCACCCGACCATGCCACTGCAGGCTTTCACAAGCTGGGAGTTGCCACATCTCTGTTTCTATAAACCAGGGTCCTAAAAGCCTTAAAGTGAAGCCACACACACACACACGCACACACACACACACACGCATGCACGCACGCACGCACACACCTCCCATCTGTGAACTATGCGAGGGTGTGGTTCTGTCGTGAGGTGAGCAGGTCATGTGGAGACCACTGGTATAGAGGTTAAGGTGCAGGTTAGGGCCTCAGTGGCAACAGTGGCAACAGTGGCAGAGTCGCGGTGAAAGTTATGAGCCTGGCAACATGCACCCCAAAAACCATAGGCCCACTCTGTGATATTTAGTCTACTGGCTGCAGACTGACATTATATTGTATTTCAAATTGCGTTTTGGGTCTTTAAAGTGTTTACTGTAAAAATCCCTTGTCCTTTAGAACAGGAAGTTGAGGTTTGCTGAAGGAAAAAACTTTTTTTTATATGGACGGACGTCTGCCGTCTTAAAAATCTAAATAAGTAGTCCACCTGGGAGCATTTAACTCCACAACAACACTTTAGTCTAATTAACATGGCGTAAGAATATGACTGGAATTACAGCTGCTGCCTGACACATGGTGTGTGTGTGTGTGTGTGTGTGTGTGTGTGTGTGTGTGTGTGTGTGTGTGTGTGTGTGTGTGTGGTGTGTGTGTGTGTGTGTGTGTGTGTGTGTGTGTGTGTGTGTGTGTGTGTGTGTGTGTGTGTGTGTGTGTGTGTGTGTGTGTGTTTGTGTGTGTGGTTGTGTGGTTGTGTGGTGTGCACGTGCGTCTGTGTGTGCATCTGCGTGCGTGTTTGTGTTGAATGTGTCTGTAACACGTATGTGTAATGTATGGCATGTGACTGGCTGTCAGTTGGGAGCTTTCTGTCAGAGTAGCTATGATGCTCAATGAACACACACCCTTCACTGCTTAAGTTACCCCAATGGAGGGAGAACATTTAGTTAGACACATGCTGAAAGTGCATTGTTAGTCATGGGCTTGTAAGTAAGCATTTCACTGTCTTCGGCACACGTGACAAATACAGTTGAAGTCGGAAGTTTACATACACTTAGGTTGGAGTCATGAAACTCGTTTTTCAACCACTCCACAAATTTCTTGTTAACACACTATAGTTTTGGCCAGTCGGTTAGGACATTTACTTTGTGTATGACAGAAGACATTTTTCCAACAATTGTTTACAAACAGATTATTTCACTTATAATTCACTGTATCACAATTCCAGTGGGTCAGAAGTTTACATACACTAAATTGACTGTGCCTTTAAACAGCTGGATTAACAGGTTGTAGTCTGGTTCATCCTTGGGAGCAATTTCCAAAATTCTGAAGGTACCACTTTCATCTGTACAAACAATAGTACGCAAGTATAAACACCATGGGACGACGCAGCCGTCATACTGCTCAGGAAGGAGACGCATTCTGTCTCCTAGAAATGGACGTACTTTGGTGTGAAAAGTGCAAATCAATCCCAGAACAACAGGAAAGGATCTTGTGAAGATGCTGGAGGAAACAGGTACAAAAGTATCTATATCCACAGTAAAACGAGTCCTATATCGACATAACCCGATAGGTCCGCTCAGCAAGGAAGAAGCCACTGCTCCAAAACCTCCATTAAAAAAGCCAGACCACGGTTTGCAACTGCACATGGGGACAAAGATCGTACTTTTTGGAGAAATTTCCTCTGGTCTGATGAAACAAAAATAGAACTGTTTGGCCATATTGACCATCTTTATGTTTGGAGGAAAAAGGGGGAGGCTTGCAAGCCAAAGAACACCATCCTAACCGTGAAGCACAGGGTTGGCAGCATCATGTTGTGGGGATGCCTTGCTGCATGAGACTGATGCACTTCACAAAATAGATGGCATTATATGGATGGAAAAGTATGTGGATATATTGAAACAACATCTCAAGACATCAGTCAGGAAGTCTTCCAAATGAACATTGACCCCAAGCATACTTCCAAAGTTGTGGCAAAATGGCTTAAGGTCAACAAAGTCAAGATATTGGAGTGGCCATCACAAAGCTCTGACCTCAATCCTGTAGAATATTTGTGGGCAGAACTGAAAAATAAACTGTGCAAGCCAGGAGGAAATACTACTTGCAAGCCAGGTGGCCTACAAACCTGACAAACCTGAGTTACGCTGGCTCTGTCAGGAAGAATGGGCCAAAATTCACCCAACTTATTGTGGGAAGCTTGTGGAGGGCTATCCGAAACGTTTGACCCAAGTCAAACAAGTTAAAGACAATGCTACTAAATACTAATTGAGTGTATGTAAACGTCTAACCCACTGGGAATGTGATGAAAGAAATAAAAGCTGAAATAAATCACTCTCTACTATTATTCTGACATTTCAAATTCTTAAAATGAAGTGGTGATCCTAACTGACCTAAGACAGGGACTTTTTTACCAGGACTAATACATTTTGATTTGAATTTGATTCGATTTATTTGGTCAAACGCTGCCTGAGAATATTATTTGGTACGAAACACACCACGGACAACTAAAAAACATCTGAAAGGGAACCCTGTTTTATGGTGTACAAGGGCTCTGGTCAAAAGTATTGCAAAAGTATTGCAATCTAGGGAATAGATTGGCATTTCAGCCATGCCCTCTGTCTTTACATGACTTATATGAAATGTCTTTCATGCTTTTCTAAAAACAGTCATCCATTGTCTCCTATGACGATCTCAACATCCGTTGAATATGAATATATGAAAAGTGTTTGCCGGGATAAATATAGCTTTGCCTTTCGTGTTGCCTGCACATTATGTCCCAGTAGGTTTGCCGTGACATTTTCCCACAATATTGCAGTGTTAAATCAAGACTTAGGGACTTAGGGTCCTATAACTCAAGATAACACTGGATGTGTGTACACACACACACACACACACACACACACACACACACACACACACACACACACACACACACACACACACACACACACACACACACACACACACACACACACACACACACACACACACACACACACACACACACACACACACACACACACACACACACACAGGTAAGTGTGTCTAGAAACATTAGAATCATAACCCTTGTCTTCCTCTGTGAGTCCGTCTCTCCAGCTCATATCCCTTGATTCCTTGTCTCTGTCTATCTGTCTCGGTACATTCTGCCTGTTTTGAGTCTGAGTCTCTGTGAGTCTCTGTCGGTTTGTATTCCTCCCTAGGTCACTCTCTCTCTTTTTCTCTCTCTCTCCCTCTTTCTTCTGTTTCATTCTGTGTTTCCTGTCTGTCAGACTTTCTTTCTCCATCCCTCTCCTTTTTATTTCTCTCTTTTTCTCTCTGTTTATCTTTATTCGTGTGTCAGCTTCGGTCTTCATTGGTCTTCAAATTCTCTCTCTCCCTCTCCTTCTCCCTCTCCTCTCCTTCTCTCTCTCTCGTCGGAGTGCATGCTGGGAGTGAGTCGGGAAGCAGGAGCGATTGTGGGAGCGACTTCATTTCTCCCTATTGGGTTTTGGTGTGTATAAATATATATTTATATATATATATTGATTAGTTGAGTTGTTTTAAGGTTATGATGTCTCACTATGACTAAGCTGGGATGGTATAGGGATGGTGGGATAGTTAAGGTTGTTTCTCTCTCCCGCAATCAGCGGGAGCAGCTGGTTGTAATGGCTACTCGTGGAGGTTTAGAGTTTGAAAAACTTAGTTGGTGGCATGGAGTGAAGATTCCCGCTGCGACAGGTGGAAGAATGTAGTTTAGCAATGGGAGCTATAATTGGGTATGATAGCATAAAATCAGCCTCAAGGATGAGTAGCGTTGTAGTAATATTCTTAGATTCTATTGAAAGACACAGACGTTGGTATTTCCTCTTATGAATCCGGCGAAGAAAGTTATACTTTTCTAACGTGCCCCTTTTGTTAGAGAAGAAGTATTGGAGAGAGAGCTGTCTCGTCATGGACAACTTGTTTCTACAATTAAAAAAAAGGTTATTTTTGGATGCAAATTGCCTTTGCTGAAACATGTGCGCACAATTTTAAAGAAGGACACTGACCAACTGAATTTAGCATTCAGTTTCAAGATCGATGGGTTTGATTATGTGTTCTACGCTTCTACTGAATCAAAGAAATGCTTTGGGTGTGGAAGAGAGGGGCATTTGGTGCGTAATTGTCCAGAGAATGAACTCGGAGCCCGGTAGCAGCTCTAGCGTGGTGCAGATTAAGTACCACTGAGAAGGGATGAACAGGCTACGGGTTCAGGAGAAGGGAGAAGGTGGGCAGATTTGGTTGGAGAAAGAGGAAAGGAGAGAAATGTGGCTATGGGGGAAGTTGTGGCAGAGCAGGGAAAAGAGGGCGGGGAGGGTAGTAGATGTGACTGCGATTGAGGTCGCTGAGGGGGTGCTGGAGAATGAAAGGGGATTTCAAGAGGAGAGTGAAACAATGGAAAATGAAGCAGCTGTTTTCAAAGTACCGAGGATTAAGAGGAATAATTTAAGGGTTTGGTGAATGTTCTATTTCTAAGAGGAAGGTAGAGATTGATAAATCAGGTGAGGATTTACAGGTTGTAGAGATGGAGTTTTCTACTGGGGATGATAGTGGGGATTAACAGGTTGTAGAGATGGAGGAGTTTTCTACTGGGGATGATAGTGAGGATAAACAGGTTGTAGAGATGGAGTTTTCTACTGGGGATGATAGTGAGGATTAACAGGTTGTAGAGATGGAGGAGTTTTCTTCTGGGGATGATAGTGAGGATTAACAGGTTGTAGAGATGGAGGAGTTTTCTACTGGGGATGATAGTGAGGATAAACAGGTTGTAGAGATGGAGGAGTTTTCTACTGGGGATGATAGTGAGGATTAACAGGTTGTAGAGATGGAGGAGTTTTCTACTGGGGATGATAGTGAGGATTAACAGGTTTTTAGAGATGGAGGAGTTTTCTACTGGGGATGATAGTGAGGATTAACAGGTTGTAGAGATGGAGTTTTCTCTGGGGATGATAGTGAGGATTAACAGGTTGTAGAGATGGAGTTTTCTACTGGGGATGATAGTGAAGACAAACAGGTTGTTGAGATGGAGTTTTCTACTTGGGATGATAGTGAGGATTAACAGGTTGTAGAGATGGAGGAGTTTTTTTCTGGGGATGATAGTAAGGATTAACAGGTTGTAGAGATGGAGGAGTTTTCTACTGGGGATGAAAGTGAGGATAAACAGGTTGTAGAGATGGAGGAGTTTTCTACTGGGGATGATAGTGAGGATGAACAGGTTTTAGAGATGGAGGAGTTTTCTACTGGGGATGATAGTGAGGATTAACAGGTAGAGATGGAGGAGTTTTCTACTGGGGATGATAGTGAGGATTAACAGGTTGTAGAGATGGAGTTTTCTACTGGGGATGATAGTGAGGATTAACAGGTTGTAGAGATGGAGTTTTCTACTGGAGATGATAGTGAGGATTAACAGGTTGTAGAGATGGAGTTTTCTACTGGAGATGATAGTGAGGATTAACAGGTTGTAGAGATGGAGTTTTCTACTGGAGATGATAGTGAGGATTAACAGGTTGTAGAGATGGAGTTTTCTACTGGAGATGATAGTGAGGATTAACAGGTTGTAGAGATGGAGGAGTTTTCTACTGGGGATGATAGTGAGGATTAACAGGATGTAGAGATGGGGAGGAGACTTTCTTCTGAGGATGATAGTGAGGATTAACAGGTTGTAGAGATGGAGGAGTTTTCTTCTGGGGATGATAGTGAGGATTAACAGGATGTAGAGATGGGGAGGAGTTTTCTTCTGGGGATGATAGTGAGGATTAACAGGTTGTAGAGATTGAGTTTTCTACTGGGGATGATAGTGAGGATTAACAGGTTGTAGAGATGGAGGAGTTTTCTACTGGGGATGATAGTGAGGATAAACAGGTTGTAGAGATGGAGTTTTCTCTGGGGATGACAGTGAGGATTAACAGGTTGTAGAGATGGAGTTTTCTACTGGAGATGATAGTGAGGATTAACAGGTTGTAGAGATGGAGTTTTCTACTGGAGATGATAGTGAGGATTAACAGGTTGTAGAGATGGAGTTTTCTACTGGAGATGATAGTGAGGATTAACAGGTTGTAGAGATGGAGGAGTTTTCTACTGGGGATGATAGTGAGGATTAACAGGATGTAGAGATGGGGAGGAGTTTTCTTCTGGGGATGATAGTGAGGATTAAACCTCTTGATCCTACTTGAGACGCAGACGTCCCACCTAGAGCTCTGGAAATGCAAATGCGCTACGCTACACGCTAATAGTATTAGTTAAAACGCAAACGTTCATTAAAATACACATGCTTGGTATTGAAATAAAGCTACAGTCGTTGTGAATCTAGCCACCGAGTCAGATTTTTAAAATGCTTTTCGGCGAAAGCATGAGAAGCTATTATCTGATAGCATGCAACACCCCAAAAGACCCGTAGGGGATGTAAACAAAAGAATTAGCATAGTCGGCGCTACACAAACCGCACAATAAAATATAAAACATTCATTACCTTTGACCATCTTCTTTCTTGGCACACCTTGATGTCCCATAATCAATACTGGGTCTTTTTTTGGATTAAATCGGTCCATATATAGCCTAGATATCGATCTATGAAGACTGTGTGATAAACGGATAAAAAAAAAAGTAGCGTTTCATAACGTAACGTCATTTTTTAAAAGTTAAAAAGTCGACGATAAACTTTCACAAAACAGAAATACCTTTCTAATGCAACTTTAGGTATTACTACACGTTAATAAGCTATAAAAATCATCAGGAGGCGATGTAAATTCGATAGCTGGTCGTGTGGAAAAAATGTCCGGATGAAAAACACAGAGACAATGCCTCAGTTTGGTGGTCGGAGGGAATCGGTTCCCTTTGGTCGGATCTACCAAGAATCAATTCAGAATCAAATGAGAAGACTCTATACATCCTGTGGAAGCTGTAGGTACTGCAAGCTCGGCCTCATTTAATACGGTTCACCTTTAACAATCCATGGAAGTGGCGCATGGATATTTTTTTCCATCTCCAGTGATCAGATTTTCCTGCGCTTTTCGATGAAACAGACGTTCTGTTATAGTCACAGCCGTGATTTAAACAGTTTTGGAAACGTCTGAGTGTTTTCTATCCACACATACTAATCATATGCATATACTATATTCCTGGCCTGAGTAGCAGGACGCCAAAATGTTGCGCGATTTTTAACAGAATTTCTGAAAAAGTAGGGGGGAGGCTTAACAGGTTTTAACAGGTTGTAGAGATGGAGAAGTTTTCTACTGGGGATGATAGTGAGGATTAACAGGATGTAGAGATGGAGTTTTCTACTGGGGATGACAGTGAGGATTAACAGGATGTAGAGATGGGGAGGAGACTTTCTTCTGAGGATGATAGTGAGGATTAACAGGTTGTAGAGATGGAGGAGTTTTCTTCTGGGGATGATAGTGAGGATTAACAGGTTGTAGAGATGGAGTTTTCTACTGGGGATGATAGTGAGGATTAACAGGATGTAGAGATGGGGAGGAGTTTTCTTCTGGGGATGATAGTGAGGATTAACAGGTTGTAGAGATGGAGGAGTTTTCTTCTGGGGATGATAGTGAGGATTAACAGGTTGTAGAGATGGAGGAGTTTTCTACTGGGGATGATAGTGAGGATAAACATGTTGCAGAGATGGAGGAGTTTTCTACTGGGGATGATAGTGAGGATAAACAGGTTGTAGAGATGGAGGAGTTTTCTTCTGGGGATGATAGTGAGGATTAACAGGTTGTAGAGATTGAGTTTTCTACTGGGGATGATAGTGAGGATTAACAGGTTGTAGAGATGGAGGAGTTTTCTACTGGGGATGATAGTGAGGATTAACAGGTTGTAGAGATGGAGTTTTCTACTGGGGATGATAGTGAGGATTAACAGGATGTAGAGATGGAGGAGTTTTCTACCTGGGATGATAGTGAGGATTAACAGGTTGTAGAGATGGAGGAGTTTTCTTCTGGGGATGATAGTGAGGATTAACAGGTTGTAGAGATGGAGGAGTTTTCTACTGGGGATGATAGTGAGGATAAACAGGTTGTAGAGATGGAGGAGTTTTCTACTGGGGATGATAGTGATGATAAACAGGTTGTAGAGATGGAGGAGTTTTCTACTGGGGATGATAGTGAGGATAAACAGGTTGCAGAGATGGAGGAGTTTTCTACTGGGGATGATAGTGAGGATTAACAGGTTGTAGAGATGGAGGAGTTTTTTTCTGGGGATGATAGTAAGGATTAACAGGTTGTAGAGATGGAGGAGTTTTCTACTGGGGATGATAGTGAGGATAAACAGGTTGTAGAGATGGGGAGGAGTTTTCTACTGGGGATGATAGTGAGGATAAACAGGTTGTAGAGATGGAGGAGTTTTCTACTGGGGATGATAGTGAGGATTAACAGGATGTAGAGATGGGGAGGAGTTTTCTTCTGGGGATGATAGTGAGGATTAACAGGTTGTAGAGATGGAGGAGTTTTCTTCTGGGGATGATAGTGAGGATTAACAGGTTTTAGAGATTGAGTTTTCTACTGGGGATGATAGTGAGGATTAACAGGTTGTAGAGATGGAGGAGTTTTCTACTGGGGATGATAGGGAGGATTAACAGGATGTAGAGATGGAGGAGTTTTCTTCTGGGGATGATAGTGAGGATTAACAGGTTGTAGAGTGAGTTTTCTACTGGGGATGATAGTGAGGATTAACAGGTTGTAGAGATGGAGGAGTTTTCTACTAGGGATGATAGTGAGGATTAACAGGATGTAGAGATGGGTAGGAGCTTTCTTCTGGGGATGATAGTCAGGATTAACAGGTTGTAGAGATGGAGGAGTTTTCTACTGGGGATGATAGTGAGGATTAACAGGATGTAGAGATGGGGAGGAGCTTTCTTCTGGGGATGATAGTCAGGATTAACAGGTTGTAGAGATGGAGTTTTCTATTGGGGATGATAGTGATGATTAACAGGTTGTAGAGATGGAGTTTTCTACTGGGGATGATAGTGAGGATTAACAGGTTGTAGAGATGGAGGAGTTTTTTTCTGGGGATGATAGTGAGGATTAACAGGTTGTAGAGATGGAGGAGTTTTCTACTGGGGATGATAGTGAGGATAAACAGGTTGTAGAGATGGAGGAGTTTTCTACTGGGGATGATAGTGAGGATTAACAGGTTGTAGAGATGGAGGAGTTTTCTACTGGGGATGATAGTGAGGATAAACAGGTTGTAGAGATGGAGGAGTTTTCTACTGGGGATGATAGTGAGAATAAACAGGTTGTATAGAGATGAGTTTTCTACTGGTGATGATAGTGAGGATTAACAGGTTGTAGAGATGGAGGAGTTTTTTTCTGGGGATAATAGTAAGGATTAACAGGTTGTAGAGATGGAGGAGTTTTCTTCTGGGGATGATAGTGAGGATTAACAGGCTATAGAGATTGAGTTTTCTACTTGAGATGATAGTGAGGATTAACAGGTTGTAGAGATGGAGGAGTTTACTACTGGGGATGATAGTGAGGATAAACAGGTTGTAGAGATGGAGTAGTTTTCTACTGGGGATGATAGTGAGGATAAACAGGTTGTAGAGATGGAGTTTTCTACTGGAGATGATAGTGAGGATTAACAGGATGTAGAGATGGAGAGGAGTTTTCTTCTGGGGGTGATAGTGAGGATAAACAGGTTGTAGAGATGGAGGAGTGTTCTACTGGGGATGATAGTGAGGATTAACAGGTTGTAGAGATGGAGGAGTTTTCTACTGGGGATGATAGTGAGGATTAACAGGTTGTAGAGATGGAGGAGTTTTCTACTGGGGATGATAGTGAGGATTAACAGGTTGTAGAGAGGGAGGAGTTTTCTACTGGGGATGATAGTGAGGATAAACAGGTTGTAGAGATGGAGTTTTCTACTGGGGATGATAGTGAGGATAAACAGGTTGTAGAGATGGAGTTTTCTACTGGGGATGATAGTGAGGATAAACAGGTTGTAGAGATGGAGTTTTCTACTGGGGATGATAGTGAGGATTAACAGGTTGTAGAGATGGAGTTTTCTACTGGGGATGATAGTGAGGATTAACAGGTTGTAGAGATGGAGGAGATTTCATCTGGGGATGATAGTGAGGATTAACAGGTTGTAGAGATGGAGGAGTTTTCTTCTGGGGATGATAGTGAGGATTAACAGGTTGTAGAGATGGAGGAGTTTTCTTCTGGGGATGATAGTGAGGATTAACAGGTTGTAGAGATGGAGGAGTTTTCTACTGGGGATGATAGTGAGGATAAACAGGTTGTAGAGATGGAGGAGTTTTCTACTGGGGATGATAGTGAGGATTAACAGGTTGTAGAGATGGAGTTTTCTACTGGGGATGATAGTGAGGATTAACAGGATGTAGAGATGGAGGAGTTTTCTTCTGGGGATGATAGTGAGGATTAACAGGTTGTAGAGATGGAGGAGTTTTCTTCTGGGGATGATAGTGAGGATTAACAGGTTGTAGAGATGGAGTTTTCTACTGGGGATGATAGTGAGGATAAACAGGTTGTAGAGATGGAGGAGTTTTCTACTGGGGATGATAGTGAGGATAAACAGGTTGTAGAGATGGAGGAGTTTTCTACTGGGGATGATAGTGAGGATAAACAGGTTGTAGAGATGGAGGAGTTTTCTACTGGGGATGATAGTGAGGATTAACAGGTTGTAGAGATGGAGGAGTTTTCTACTGGGGATGATAGTGAGGATTAACAGGTTGTAGA
This sequence comes from Oncorhynchus tshawytscha, assembly GCF_018296145.1. Classification (NCBI taxonomy): domain Eukaryota; kingdom Metazoa; phylum Chordata; class Actinopteri; order Salmoniformes; family Salmonidae; genus Oncorhynchus; species Oncorhynchus tshawytscha. The sequence continues at coordinate 19,559,568 of NC_056438.1, read as the reverse complement.
GATGGAGGAGTTTTCTACTGGGGATGATAGTGAGGATTAACAGGTTGTAGAGATGGAGGAGTTTTCTACTGGGGATGATAGTGAGGATTAACAGGATGTAGAGATGGAGTTTTCTACTGGGGATGATAGTGAGGATTAACAGGTTGTAGAGATGGAGGAGACTTTCATCTGGGGATGATAGTGAGGATTAACAGGTTGTAGAGATTGAGTTTTCTTCTGGGGATGATAGTGAGGATTAACAGGATGTAGAGATGGAGGAGTTTTCTACTGGGGTTGATAGTGAAGATGAACAGGTTGTAGAGATGGAGGAGTGTTCTACTGGGGATGATAGTGAGGATTAACAGGTTGTAGAGATGGAGGAGTTTTCTGTTGGGGATGATAGTGAGGATAAACAGGTTGCAGAGATGGAGGAGTTTTCTACTGGGGATGATAGTGAGAATAAACAGGTTGTATAGATGGACAAGTTTTCTACTAGGGATGATAGTGAGGATAAACAGGTTGTAGAGATGGAGTTTTCTACTGGGGATGATAGTGAGGATTAACAGGATGTAGAGATGGAGGAGTTTTCTACTGGGGATGATAGTGAGGATTAACAGGATGTAGAGATGGAGTTTTCTATTGAGGATGATAGTGAGGATTAACAGGATGTAGAGATGGAGGAGTTTTCTACTGGGGATGATAGTGAGGATAAACAGGTTGTAGAGATGGAGGAGTTTTCTACTGGGGATGATAGTGAGGATAAACAGGTTGTAGAGATGGAGTTTTCTACTGGGGATGATAGTGAGGATTAACAGGTTGTAGAGATGGAGGAGTTTTCTTCTGGGGATGATAGTGAGGATTAACAGGTTGTAGAGATGGAGGAGTTTTCTACTGGGGATGATAGTGAGGATTAACAGGTTGTAGAGATGGAGGAGTTTTCTACTGGGGATGATAGTGAGGATAAACAGGTTGTAGAGATGGAGTTTTCTACTGGGGATGATAGTGAGGATAAACAGGTTGTAGAGATGGAGTTTTCTACTTGGGATGATAGTGAGGATTAACAGGTTGTAGAGATGGAGGAGTTTTCTACTGGGGATGATAGTGATGATTAACAGGTTGTAGAGATGGAGTTTTCTATTGGGGATGATAGTGAGGATTAACAGGTTGTAGAGATGGAGGAGTTTTCTTCTGGGGATGATAGTGAGGATTAACAGGTTGTAGAGATTGAGTTTTCTACTGGGGATGATAGTGAGGATTAACAGGTTGTAGAGATGGAGGAGTTTTCTTCTGGGGATGATAGTGAGGATTAACAGGTTGTAGAGATGGAGGAGTTTTCTACTGGGGATGATAGTGAGGATAAACAGGTTGTAGAGATGGAGGAGTTTTCTACTGGGGATGATAGTGAGGATTAACAGGTTGTAGAGATGGAGTTTTCTTCTGGGGATGATAGTGAGGATTAACAGGTTGTAGAGATGGAGTTTTCTATTGGGGATGATAGTGAGGATTAACAGGTTGTAGAGATGGAGTTTTCTATTGGGGATGATAGTGAGGATTAACAGGATGTAGAGATGGAGGAGTTTTCTTCTGGGGATGATAGTGAGGATTAACAGGTTGTAGAGATGGAGGAGTTTTCTACTGGGGATGATAGTGAGGATAAACAGGTTGTAGAGATGGAGTTTAATACTGGGGATGATAGTGAGGATTAACAGGTTGTAGAGATGGAGGAGTTTTTTCTGGGGATGATAGTGAGGATTAACAGGATGTAGAGATGGAGGAGTTTTCTTCTGGGGATGATAGTGAGGATTAACAGGTTGTAGAGATGGAGGAGTTTTCTACTGGGGATGATAGTGAGGATAAACAGGTTGTAGAGATGGAGTAGTTTAATACTGGGGATGATAGTTAGGATTAACAGGTTGTAGAGATGGAGGAGTTTTCTACTGGGGATGATAGTGAGGATAAACAGGTTGTAGAGATGGAGGAGTTTTCTACTGGGGATGATAGTGAGGATAAACAGGTTGTAGAGATGGAGGAGTTTTGTACTGGGGATGATAGTGAGGATAAACAGGTTGTAGAGATGGAGGAGTTTTCTACTGGGGATGATAGTGAGGATAAACAGGTTGCAGAGATGGAGGAGTTTTCTACTGGGGATGATAGTGAGGATAAACAGGTTGTAGAGATGGAGTTTCCTACTGGGGATGATAGTGAGGATAAACAGGTTGTAGAGATGGAGGAGTTTTCTACCTGGGATGATAGTGAAGATTAACAGGTTGTAGAGATGGAGGAGTTTTCTACTGGGGATGATAGTGAGGATAAACAGGTTGTAGAGATGGAGTTTTCTACTGGGATGATGGTGAGGATAAACAGGTTGTATAGATGGAGGAGTTTTCTACTGGGGATGATAGTGAGGATTAACAGGTTGTAGAGATGGAGGAGTTTTCTACTGGGGATGATAGTGAGGATTAACAGGTTGTAGAGATGGAGGAGTTTTCTTCTGGGGATGATAGTGAGGATTAACAGGTTGTAGAGATGGAGTTTTCTTCTGGGGATGATAGTGAGGATTAACAGGTTGTAGAGATGGAGGAGTTTTCTACTGGGGATGATAGTGAGGATTAAAAGGTTGTAGAAATGAAGGAGTTTTCTACTGGGGATGATAGTGAAGATTAACAGGTTGTAGAGATGGAGGAGTTTTCTACTGGGGATGATAGTGAGGATAAACAGGTTGTAGAGATGGAGGAGTTTTCTACTGGGGATGATAGTGAGGATTAACAGGTTGTAGAGATTGAGTTTTCTACTGGGGATGATAGTGAGGATTAACAGGTTGTAGAGATGGAGGAGTTTTCTACTGGGGATGATAGTGAGGATAAACAGGTTGTAGAGATGGAGGAGTTTTCTACTGGGGATGATAGTGAGGATAAACAGGTTGTAGAGATGGAGGAGTTTTTTTCTGGGGATGATAGTAAGGATTAACAGGTTGTAGAGATGGAGGAGTTTTCTACTGGGGATGATAGTGAGGATAAACAGGTTGTAGAGATGGAGTTTTCTTCTGGGGATGATAGTGAGGATTAACAGGTTGTAGAGATGGAAGAGTTTTCTTCTGGGGATGATAGTGAGGATTAACAGGCTATAGAGATTGAGTTTTCTACTTGAGATGATAGTGAGGATTAACAGGTTGTAGAGATGGAGGAGTTTACTACTGGGGATGATAGTGAGGATAAACAGGTTGTAGAGATGGAGGAGCTTTCTACTGGGGATGATAGTGAGGATTAACAGGTTGTAGAGATGGAGGAGTTTTCTACTGGGGATGATAGTGAGGATAAACAGGTTGTAGAGATGGAGGAGTTTTCTACTGGGGATGATAGTGAGGATAAACAGGTTGTAGAGATGGAGGAGTTTTCTACTGGGGATGATAGTGAGGATAAACAGGTTGTAGAGATGGAGGAGTTTTGTACTGGGGATGATAGTGAGGATAAACAGGTTGTAGAAATGAAGGAGTTTTCTACTGGGGATGATAGTGAAGATTAACAGGTTGTAGAGATGGAGGAGTGTTCTACTGGGGATGATAGTGAGGATTAACAGGTTGTAGAGATTCAGTTTTCTACTGGGGATGATAGTGATGATTAACAGGTTGTAGAGATGGAGGAGTTTTCTACTGGGGATGATAGTGAGGATAAACAGGTTGTAGAGATGGAGGAGTTTTCTACTGGGGATGATAGTGAGGATTAACAGGTTGTAGAGATGGAGTAGTTTTCTACTGGGGATGATAGTGAGGATAAACAGGTTGTAGAGATGGAGGAGTGTTCTACTGGGGATGATAGTGAGGATTAACAGGTTGTAGAGATTCAGTTTTCTACTGGGGATGATAGTGATGATTAACAGGTTGTAGGGATGGAGGAGTTTTCTTCTGGGGATGATAGTGAGGATTAACAGGTTGTAGAGATGGAGTTTTCTACTGGGGATGATAGTGAGGATTAACAGGTTGTAGAGATGGAGTTTTCTACTGGGGATGATAGTGAGGATTAACAGGTTGTAGAGATGGAGGAGTTTTCTACTGGGGATGATAGTGAAGATTAACAGGTTGTAGAGATGGAGGAGTTTTCTACTGGGGATGATAGTGAGGATTAACAGGTTGTAGAGATTGAGTTTTCTACTGGGGATGATAGTGATGATTAACAGGTTGTAGAGATGGAGGAGTTTTCTACTGGGGATGATAGTGAGGATAAACAGGTTGTAGAGATGGAGGAGTTTTCTACTGGGGATGATAGTGAGGATAAACAGGTTGTAGAGATTGAATTTTCTACTTGGGATGATAGTGAGGATTAACAGGTTGTAGAGATGGAGGAGTTTTCTACTGGGGATGATAGTGAGGATAAACAGGTTGTAGAGATGGAGGAGTTTTCTACTGGGGATGATAGTGAGGATTAACAGGTTGTAGAGATGGAGGAGTTTTCTACTGGGGATGATAGTGAGGATAAACAGGTTGTAGAGATGGAGTTTTCTACTGGGGATGATAGTGAGGATAAACAGGTTGTAGAGATGGAGGAGTTTTCTACTGGGGATGATAGTGATGATAAACAGGTTGTAGAGATGGAGGAGTTTTCTACTGGGGATGATAGTGAGGATAAACAGGTTGCAGAGATGGAGGAGTTTTCTACTGGGGATGATAGTGAGGATTAACAGGTTGTAGAGATGGAGTTTTCTACTGGGGATGATAGTGAGGATTAACAGGTTGTAGAGATGGAGGAGATTTCATCTGGGGATGATAGTGAGGATTAACAGGTTGTAGAGATTGAGGAGATTTCATCTGGGGATGATAGTGAGGATTAACAGGTTGTAGAGATTGAGTTTTCTTCTGGGGATGATAGTGAGGATTAACAGGATGTAGAGATGGAGGAGTTTTCTACTGGGGTTGATAGTGAAGATGAACAGGTTGTAGAGATGGAGGAGTGTTCTACTGGGGATGATAGTGAGGATTAACAGGTTGTAGAGATGGAGTTTTCTACTGGGTATGATAGTGATGATTAACAGGTTGTAGAGATGGAGGAGTTTTCTGTTGGGGATGATAGTGAGGATAAACAGGTTGCAGAGATGGAGGAGTTTTCTACTGGGGATGATAGTGAGAATAAACAGGTTGTAGAGATGGAGGAGTTTTCTACTGGGGATGATAGTGAGGATTAACAGGATGTAGAGATGACGTTTTCTACTGGGGATGATAGTGAGGATTAACAGGGTAGAGATGGAGGAGTTTTCATCTGGGGATGATAGTGAGGATTAACAGGTTGTAGAGATGGAGTTTTCTATTGGGGATGATAGTGAGGATTAACAGGATGTAGAGATGGAGGAGTTTTCTACTGGGGATGATAGTGAGGATAAACAGGTTGTAGAGAGGGAGGAGTTTTCTACTGGGGATGATAGTGAGGATTAACAGGATTGAAGAGATGGGGGAGTTTTCTACTGGGGATGATATGAGGATTAACAGGATTTTGAGATGGGGGAGTTTTCTACTGGGGATGATAGTGAGGATTAACAGGTTGTAGAGATTCAGTTTTCTACTGGGGATGATAGTGAGGATTAACAGGTTGTAGAGATGGAGGAGTTTTCTTCTGGGGATGATAGTGAGGATTAACAGGTTGTAGAGATTGAGTTTTCTACTGGGGATGATAGTGAGGATTAACAGGTTGTAGAGATGGAGGAGTTTTCTACTGGGGATGATAGTGAGGATAAACAGGTTGTAGAGATGGAGGAGTTTTCTACTGGGGATGATAGTGAGGATTAACAGGTTGTAGAGATGGAGTTTTCTATTGGGGATGATAGTGAGGATTAACAGGATGTAGAGAAGGAGGAGTTTTCTTCTGGGGATGATAGTAAGGATTACCAGGTTGTAGAGATGGAGGAGTTTTCTTCTGGGGATGATAGTGAGGATTAACAGGTTGTAGAGATGGAGTTTTCTACTGGGGATGATAGTGAGGATAAACACATTGTTGAGATGGAGGAGTTTTCTTCTGGGGATGATAGTGAGGATTAACAGGATGTAAAGATGGAGGAGTTTTCTTCTGGGGATGATAGTGAGGATTAACAGCATGTAGAGATTGAGGAGTCTTCTTCTGGGGATGATAGTGAGGATTAACAGGTTGTAGAGATGGAGTTTTCTACTGGGGATGATAGTGAAGATAAACAGGTTGTTGAGATGGAGTTTTCTACTTGGGATGATAGTGAGGATTAACAGGTTGTAGAGATGGAGTTTTCTACTGGGGATGATAGTGAGGATTAACAGGTTGTAGAGATGGAGGAGTTTTCTACTGGGGATGATAGTGAGGATTAACAGGTTGTAGAGATGGAGGAGTTTTCTACTGGGGATAATAGCAAGAGTGAGGCTTCTGATGCGTCACCACAAAGTGAAGAAATATATGCAGGATTATGTTGCAGATTATTTTCCTGAAAGTGAATTGTTTATTGAATCAGCAAAGTTTCTGATGTAAAAAATAATTGGAGGACGTTTGACAAGCCCAGAAATTGCTAGACTAAAAAAGTGGTCACGAGAGTGACAAGTGAGATATTTTTTATTTATTTAACCTTTATTTAACTAGGGAAGTGACATACATTTTCTGTAAGAAACGCATAGTAATATGGATAATGTACCTATGTGGCAACAGGAGTGTAGGTGGGCAGTGGTGTGTAATCATAAAAACTCATAAAGTGGGGGTGTGGCCATCCTGTTTTCAAGAAGATTTTTTGCCTTTGTCATATGAAGTTGAAGAGGTAGTTGAGGGGAGGTTATTAAAAGTTAGAGCGCGATATGAAAACATCACTATGTGTTTAATAAATGTATATGCCCCAGTAGTGGCAGTTGAGGGGGTATATTTTTTAGAGACATTATCAAATACTATTGAGAAATGTAATACTGAGGATTATGTATTTCTTGCTGGGGATTGTAACTGTAAAGTCAGTGATTTGGATAGAAATCACAAGGAACCTCATATAGCCTCAAGGACTTTTTAAAAATGCTTTATTGTTACACATGAACTATGTGATAGTTGGCAGAGTCAAATTGTGAGAGAGAACACCATCTCTCTGGCCAGGTTAGATAGATTGATGCTCAAAACAATAAAACCTGAGGTCTGTAAATCAAGTGTAAAACCCCAGTGGGATTTTCTGATCATTGTTTAGTAACAGAGGTGGTGGACATTAACACTGTAAAACCCCAGTGTTATGATCATTGTTTAGTAACAGAGGTGGTGGACATTAACACTGTAAAACCCTAAAGTGCATGCTGGCATTTTAATATGACTTTATTGACTAACGCTCACTTCAGAAACTGGAATCTGGAAACTCCAGATTCAACAATTCTGTAATCAATACACAATGAATATCACCAGAGACATCACCAGATCAATGAGCGCTCTAGAGTCTGAAATAGTGGAACTCCTGACGTTAGTTGAGGCCATATTCAGGCACTCAAGCCGTGTTGGCAGACCTGCTGGGTATCAGAACACAGGGGACATTGTCAGACCTGCTGGGTATCAAAGCACAGGGGACATTGGCAGACCTGCTGGGTATCAGAGCACAGGGGACATTGGCAGACCTGCTGGGTATCAGAGCACAGGGGACATTGGCAGACCTGCTGGGTATCAAAGCACAGGGGACATTGGCAGACCTGCTGGGTATCAGAGCACAGGGGACATTGTCAGACCTGCTGGGTATCAGAGCACAGGGGACATTGGCAGACCTGCTGGGTATCAGAGCACAGGGGACATTGGCAGACCTGCTGGGTATCAGAGCACAGGGGACATTATCAGACCTGCTGGGTATCAGAACACAGGGGGCATTGGCAGGCCTGCTGGGTATCAGAGCACAGGGGACATTGGCAGACCTGCTGGGTATCAGAGCACATCGGTGAGAAGTACGTTTCAGGGAATCTCTGAAATGGATGCCTCATCCAAATTTTGCTTTGGTTTAGAGAAAAAGAATGGACAAAGAATAATGATTCATTGCCTCAAATCAGCTGTTGGACAACAGCTCACTAGCCCTGGTGAAATTAGAAAGAGGGCAATAGAGTTCTATGCTGAGCTCTACAAGTGTGAGTATAAAGAGGATAAAACATTGACACAGCAGTTCCTTGATGGGCTCCCACAGGTGGCTGCACAAGCTCAGGTTGAACTAGAGCAACCATTGTTTTTGCAGGAGCTATACACTGCATTAAAAGGCATGGGAAATGGGAAGGGCACCGGTCATTGATGGGCTTCCTGTTTCCTTTAAAAAAAATTTGGGGGCAATGTTGTGAGAGGATTGGCTAGCAGTAGATAACGATAGTTTGACCGGAGGGTTACTACCGTTAAGCTGCAGAAGGGCTGTCCTCACCGTCACTGTTAATGTTTTCTTCCGGTGAAGGAGAGGAGGACCAAAATGCAGCATGGTTATTATTAAACATCTTTAATAAAGATGATATCAAACAATACAAAAACGTAACGTGGAAAAACCTAAACAGCCTTATCTTGTGCAAACAAACACAGAGACAGGAACAATCACTCACAAAACACTCAAAGAATATGGCTGCCTAAATATGGTTCCCAATCAGAGACAATGATAAACACCTGCCTCTGATTGAGAACCACTCCAGGCAACCATAGACTTTCCTAGACTACTATACTATACCACAATCCCATTACCTACAAAAACCCCAATACAGAACACACCACATAATAAACCCATGTCACACCCTGGCCTGACCAAAATAATAAAGAAAACACAAAATACTAAGACCAGGGCGTGACAGTCACGACTTCCGCCAAAGTCAGCCCTTCTCCTTGTTCGGGTGGTGTTCGGCGGTCGACGTCACCGGCTTTCTAGGTCACTACCGATCCATTTTTCTGTTTCGTTTTGTTTGTCTGATTACACACACACGTTTTACATTCCCTCATTACATTCCCTATTTAACCATCTGACATACATTTCTGTTCTGTCTGTGATTGTTCATGTCGTTAGTGGTTGTGTTAGAATGGTGTTGTATGTTCCTATTTGGAATTTTGCTTTATTCTTTGAGTAAACTCAGTTGGATTACTCTAAACCTGTGTCCTGCGCCTGACTCCGCTTTCACTCTGGACCCAATCGCTGACACTCACCTTACTGCCAAAAAAGGGTGACCCTATGGAGGTGAAGAACTGGAGGCCAGTGGCCTTAATGTGCACTGATTATAAGATCCTGTCCAAGGCTTTGTCCAACAGGTTGAGGGAGGGGATAGAATAAAAGTCATACACACGGACCAGTCCTACTGTGTTCCCGGCAGGCAGATAGGGGATAACATTTCCCTGATTCTGGATGTTTTGGACGTCTCTAGTGCTATCGGGTTGGATGAAGGTCTAATTTCAATTGATCAGGAAAATACATTTGACTGAGTTGAATGTCGAACGCACTTTTGAGGCTTTTGGTTTCAGTTCTGGTTTTATTGCCATGATCAAGGTGATATATGGTGACATTCACAGTGTACTGAAAGTTAATGGTGGCTTGAGTGCTCCTTTTAAAGTGTGTAGAGGAATTAAGGGGTGTTCGCTGTCTGGAAGGTTGTATGCCATCGCTATAGAGCCACTACTAGTCACAATGAAGGGGTGTTCGCTGTCTGGAAGGTTGTATGCCATCGCTATAGAGCCACTACTAGTCACATTGAAGGGGTGTACCTTTCAGAGTATATTCCTCCTATTCGTCTCTCAGCATTTTCTGATGATGCAGTTATTTTGGTGAAAAATCAAGCGGAGGTGGATAGTTTGAGTCTCACAGTTCATCAGTTTAAGGGAATATCCTCTGCAAAGGTGGATTTGGAAATGTTCTGGAGTGATTATGGCTTTGCCAGGGGGGTTGGAATGGTGTAAGGGAGGTTTCAAGTATCTTGGAGTGTACCTAGGGGATGAGGGGACAATGGAACAAAAATTGGAATGTGGTGGTTGAAATGGTGGATGAGGAGATCGCGTTGGTTGTTATCTAGAATGTCATACAAGGGGCCACTATTATTGTTAACAATGTGGTTGATATGGTGGAAGGGAGGATGAGGAGATGGCATTGGTTGTTATCTAGAATGTCATACAAGGGGCCACTATTATTGTTAACAATGTGGTTGACTCTGCACTACGGCATCAGTTGTCATGTTTAGAGCCACCATCTGTCTTTCTGGCCAAGATACAAGCAATTATTTTCGATTTTGGGGGGGATAAATATCCACAAAGTGTTTTGTATTTGTCAAAAGAGGAGGGGAGACAAGGTTTCGTACATCTGGCTAGTAGGGCTGCTGCTTTCTGGTTCCAGTTTATTCAAAGGTTGCTTTATGGACCAGAACATGTGGTGTGGAGAGGGGTGGCAGGTCTGGTATTACAGCAGGTTGGGGGATTAGGTTTAAAGAGGGCTTTATTTTTGGGTGATAGTAGCCAGATTTCTAGGGATGGAGTACCTCTGTTTTACAGAGGCCTTCTTAGGGCTGAGTCAGTGCATTGGCTGTTGGAGGAACCTCTGGTGTATGGGGCAAGACTGGATTGTACAACTGAAGCTGTTCCACATTTCTCCAAGATGCTGGTGAAGGGCATCATCATCACCCTAAGGAAGTTAATGGACATGGCTGGGCCCACCTTAATGGATGGAGGACGGGTGGCTGAACATTTGGGGGGAGGTCGGAAAGGATTGTCGGACAACTGCTGGGAAGTTGTCCTGGATTTGAGAGGGTTGGAAGAGGTGGGTTTGGATGAGGTGAATGGAAAGGAGTTATATAGGGGGCGTGTCAATTTTTAAAATAAAGATACATAAAAAAATGGAAAAGACCCTCTTTGGAGGGTAAAACTGGGCCTTGATGACAAGGTAAAGCCAGCATGGAGAGCACTGTACAAGCCACCGTTACTAAAGGCTACTGGTGATATGTAATGGAGGGTATTGATGACAAGGTAAAGCCAGCATGGAGAACACTGTACAGGCTACTGGTGATATGTAATGGAGGGTATTGATGACAAGGTAAAGCCAGCATGGAGAACACTGTACAGGGGACTGGTGATATGTAATGGAGGGTGTTGATGACAAGGTAAAGCCAGCATGGAGAACACTGTAC
>NC_056438.1:19523954-19543412 GCF_018296145.1 Oncorhynchus tshawytscha | reverse complement strand
ATATCATTCCTAGTAGATCTAGTGCTGTACATATCATTCCTAGTAGATCTAGTGCTGTACAATAATTCCTAGTAGATCTAGTGCTCTACATATCATTCCTAGTAGATTAGTGCCTAGTAAATCTAGTGCTGTACATATCATTCCTAGTAGATCTAGTGCTGTACATATCATTCCTAGTAGATCTAGTGCTGTACATATCATTCCTAGTAGATCTAGTGCTGTACATATCATTCCTAGTAGATCTAGTGCTGTACATATCATTCCTAGTAGATCTAGTGCTGTATATCATTCCTAGTAGATCTAGTGCTGTACATATTGTTCCTAGTAGATCTAGTGCTGTACATATCATTCCTAGTAGATCTAGTGCTGTACATATCATTCCTAGTAGATCTAGTGCTGTACATATCATTCCTAGTAGATCTAGTGCTGTACATATCATTCCTAGTAGATCTAGTGCTGTAGATCATATCATTCCTAGTAGATCTAGTGCTGTACATATCATTCTAGTAGCTAGTACATATCATTCCTAGTAGATCTAGTGCTGTACATATCATTCTAGTGCTGTACATATCATTCCTAGTAGATCTAGTGCTGTACATATCATTCCTAGTAAATCTAGTGCTGTCTGATGTACCTATCATTCCTAGTAGATCTGTACATATTGTACATATCATTCCTAGTAGATCTAGTGCTGTACATATCATACAGTGCTGTACATATCATTCCTAGTAGATCTAGTGCTGTACATATCATTCCTAGTAGATCTAGTGCTGTACATATCATTCCTAGTAGATCTAGTGCTGTACATATCATTCCTAGTAGATCTAGTGCTGTACATATCATTCCTAGTAGATCTAGTGCTGTACATATCATTCCTATCTAGTGCTGTACATATCATTCCTAGTAGATCTAGTGCTGTACATATCATTCCTAGTAGATCTAGTGCTGTACATATCATTCCTAGTAGATCTAGTGCTGTACATATACATATGCTGTATATCATTCCTAGTAGATCTAGTGCTGTACATATTTCCTAGTGATCTAGTGCTAGTGCTGTACATATCATTCCTAGTAGATCTAGTGCTGTACATATCATTCCTAGTAGATCTAGTGCTGTACATATCATTCCTAGTGCTGAAATCTAGTGCTGTGCATATCATTCCTAGTAAATCTAGTGCTGTACATATAATTCCTAGTAGATCTAGTGCTGTACATATCATTCCTAGTAGATCTAGTGCTGTACATATTATTCTAGTAGATCTAGTGCTTCCTAGTACATATCATTCCTAGTAGATCTAGTGCTGTACATATCATTCCTAGTAGATCTAGTGCTGTACATATCATTCCTAGTAGATCTAGTGCTGTACATATCATTCCTAGTAGATCTAGTGCTGTACATATCATTCCTAGTAAATCTAGTGCTGTACATATCATTCCTAGTAGATCTAGTGCTGTACATATCATTCCTAGTAGATCTAGTGCTGTACATATCATTCCTAGTAGATCTAGTAGATCTATTCCTAGTGATCTGTGCTGTACATAACATTCCCAGTATATCTAGTGCTGTACAGATCATTCCTTGTAGATCTAGTGCTGTACATATCATTCATAGCAGATCTAGTGCTGTACAATCATATACATATTATGTATAGTAGATCTAGTGCTGTTGATCTAGTGCTATACATATCATTAATAGTAGATCTAGTCCTGTACAATCATTCCTAGTAGATCTAGTACCGTACATATCATTCCCAGTAGATCTAGTGCTGTACATATCATTCCTGTTAGATCTAGTGCTGTACATATCATTCCTAGTAGATCTTGTGCTGTACCTATCATTCCTAGTAGATCTAGTTCTGTACATATAATTCCTCGGAAATCTAGTGCTGTACATATCATTCCTGGTAGATCTAGTGCTGTACATATTGTTCCTGGTAGATCTATTGCTGTACATATCATTCTTAGTAGATCTAGTGCTGTACATATCATTAATAGCAGATCTAGTGCTGTACGTATCATTCCTAGTAGATCTAGTGCTGTACATATCATTCCTAGTAGATCTAGTGCTGTACATATCATTCCTAGTAGATCTAGTGCTGTACATATCATTCCTAGGAAATCTAGTGCTGTGCATATCATTCCTAGTAAATCTAGGGCTGTACATATAATTCCTAGTAGATCTAGTGCTGTACGTATCATTCCAAGTAGATCTAGTGCTGTACATATTATGTCTAGTAGATCTAGTGCTCTACATATCATTCCTAGTAGATCTAGTGCTGTACATATCATTCCTAGTAGATCTAGTGCTGTATCTAGTGATCTAGTGCTGTATATCATTCCTAGTAGATCTAGTGCTGTATTCATATTCTAGTGCTGTACATATCATTCCTAGTAGATCTAGTGCTGTACATATCATTCCTGTACATATAGATCTAGTGCTGTACATATCATTCCTAGTAGATCTAGTGCTGTACATATCATTCCTAGTAGATCTAGTGCTGTACATATCATTCCTAGTAGATCTAGTGCTGTACATATCATTCCTAGTAGATCTAGTGCTGTACATATCATTCCTGGTAGATCTATTGCTGTACATATCATTCTATTGCTGTACATATCATAGTAGATCTAGTGCTGTACATATCATTAATAGTAGATAGTCTAGTTCCTAGTAGATCTAGTGCTGTACATATCATTCCTAGTAGATCTAGTGCTGTACATATCATTCCTAGTAGATCTAGTGCTGTACATATCATTCCTAGTAGATCTAGTGCTGTACATATCATTCCTAGTAGATCTAGTGCTGTACATATCATTCCTAGTAGAATCTAGTGCTGTACATATCATTCCTAGTAGATCTAGTGCTGTACATATCATTCCTAGTAGATCTAGTGCTGTACATATCATTCCTAGTAGATCTAGTCTGTACATATTATTCCTAGTCTAGTGCTGATCTGTACATATCATTCCTAGATCTAGTGCTGTATTCTAGTAGATCTGTGCTGTACATATCATTCCTAGTAGATCTAGTGCTGTACATATCATTCCTAGTAGATCTAGTGCTGTACATATCATTCCTAGTAGATCTAGTGCTGTACATATCATTCCTAGTAAATCTAGTGCTGTACTATCATTCCTAGTAGATCTAGTAACATCTAGTGCTGCTGTACATATCATTCTAGTAGATCTAGTGCTGTACATATCATTCCTAGTAGATCTAGTGCTGTACATATCATTCCTAGTAGATCTAGTGCTGTACATATCATTCCTAGTAGATCTAGTGCTGTACATATCATTCCTAGTAGATCTAGTGCTGTACATATCATTCCTAGTAGATCTAGTGCTACATAATTCCTAGTAAATCTAGTGCTGTACATATCATTCCTAGTAGATCTAGTGCTGTACATATAATTCCTAGCAGATCTAATGCTGTACATATCATTCCTAGTAGATCTAGCTGTACATATCATTCCTAATAGATCTAGTGCTGTATATCATTCCTAGTAGATCTAGTGCTGTACATATCATTCCTAGTAGATCTAGTGCTGTACATATCATTCCTAGTAGATCTAGTGCTGTACATATTGTTCCTGGTAGATCTATTGCTGTACATATCATTCCTAGTAGATCTAGTGCTGTACATATCATTCCTAGTAGATCTAGTGCTGTACATATCATTCCTAGTAGATCTAGTGCTGTATATATCATTCCTAGTAAATCTAGTGCTGTACATATCATTCCTAGTAGATCTAGTAGATCTAGTGCTGTACATATCATTCCTAGTAGATCTAGTGCTGTACATATCATATCATCCTAGTAGATCTAGTGCATTCCTAGTAGATCTAGTGCTGTACATATCATTCCTAGTAGATCTAGTGCTGTACATATCATTCCTAGTAGATCTAGTGCTGTACATATCATTCCTAGTAGATCTAGTGCTGTACATATCATTCCTAGTAGATCTAGTGCTGTACATATCATTCCTGTTAGATCTAGTGCTGTACATATCATTCCTAGTAGATCTTGTGCTGTACCTATCATTCCTAGTAGATCTAGTTCTGTACATATCATTCCTAGGAAATCTAGTGCTGTACATATCATTCCTGGTAGATCTAGTGCTGTACATATTGTTCCTGGTAGATCTATTGCTGTACATATCATTCTTAGTAGATCTAGTGCTGTACATATCATTCCTAGTAGATCTAGTGCTGTACATATCATTCCTAGTAGATCTAGTGCTGTACATATCATTCCTAGTAGATCTAGTGCTGTACATATCATTCCTAGTAGATCTAGTGCTGTACATATCATTCCTAGTAGTGCTGTGCATATCATAGTAAATCTAGCTGTACATATAATTCCTAGTAGATCTAGTGCTGTACATATCATTCCTAGTAGATCTAGTGCTGTACATATTATGTCTAGTAGATCTAGTGCTGTACATATCATTCCTAGTAGATCTAGTGCTGTACATATCATTCCTAGTAGATCTAGTGCTGTACATATCATTCCTAGTAGATCTAGTGCTGTACATATCATTCCTAGTAGATCTAGTGCTGTACATATCTAGTGCTGTACATTTCCTAGTAGATCTAGTGCTGTACATATCATTCCTAGTAGATCTAGTGCTGTACATATCATTCCTAGTAGATCTAGTGCTGTACATATCATTCCTAGTAGATCTAGTGCTGTACATATCATTCCTAGTAGATCTAGTGCTGTACATATCATATCATTCTAGTAGATCTAGTGCTGCTGTACATATCATTCCTAGTAGATCTAGTGCTGTACATATCATTCCTAGTAGATCTAGTGCTGTACATATCATTCCTAGTAGATCTAGTGCTGTACATATCATTCTAGTAGATCTAGTGCTGTACATATCATATCATTCTAGTAGATCTAGTGCTGTACATATCATTCTGTACATATCATTCCTAGTAGATCTAGTGCTGTACATATCATTCATTCTAGTAGATCTAGTGCTGTACATATCATTCCTAGTAGATCTAGTGCTGTACATATCATTCCTAGTAGATCTAGTGCTGTACATATCATTCCTAGTAGATCTAGTGCTGTACATATCATTCCTAGTAGATCTAGTGCTGTACATATTCATTCCTAGTAGATCTAGTGCTGTACATATCATTCCTAGTAGATCTAGTGCTGTACATATCATTCCTAGCTCTAGTGCTGTACATATCATTCCTAGTAGATCTAGTGCTGTACATATCATTCCTAGTAGATCTAGTGCTGTACATATCATTCCTAGTAGATCTAGTGCTGTACATATCATTCCTAGTAGATCTAGTGCTGTACATATCATTCCTAGTAGATCTAGTGCTGTACATATCATTCCTAGTAGATCTAGTGCTGTACATATCATTCCTAGTAGATCTAGTGCTGTACATATCATTCCTAGTAGATCTAGTGCTGTACATATCATTCCTGGTAGATCTAGTGCTGTACATATTGTTCCTGGTAGATCTATTGCTGTACATATCATTCCTAGTAGATCTAGTGCTGTACATATCATTCCTAGCAGATCTAGTGCTGTACATATCATTCCTAGTAGATCTAGTGCTGTACATATCATTCCTAGTAGATCTAGTGCTGTACATATCATTCCTAGTAGATCTAGTGCTGTACATATCATTCCTAGGAAATCTAGTGCTGTGCATATCATTCCTAGTAAATCTAGTGCTGTACATATCATTCCTAGTAGATCTAGTGCTGTACATATCATTCCTAGTAGATCTAGTGCTGTACATATCATTCCTAGTAGATCTAGTGCTGTACATATCATTCCTAGTAGATCTAGTGCTGTACATATCATTCCTAGTAGATCTAGTGCTGTACATATCATTCCTAGTAGATCTAGTGCTGTACATATCATTCCTAGTAGATCTGGTGATGTACCTATCATTCCTAGTAGATCTAGTGCTGTGCATATCATTCCTAGTAGATCTAGTGCTGTACATATCATTCCTAGTAGATCTAGTAATGTACATATCATTACTGGTAGATCTAGTGCTGTACATATCATTCCTAGTAGATCTTGTGCTGTACCTATCATTCCTAGTAGATCTAGTTCTGTACATATAATTCCTAGTAATCTAGTGCTGTACATATCATTCCTGGTAGATCTAGTGCTGTACATATTGTTCCTGGTAGATCTATTGCTGTACATATCATTCTTAGTAGATCTAGTGCTGTACATATCATTCCTAGCAGATCTAGTGCTGTACATATCATTCCTAGTAGATCTAGTGCTGTACATATCATTCCTAGTAGATCTAGTGCTGTACATATCATTCCTAGTAGATCTAGTGCTGTACATATCATTCCTAGTCTAGTGCTGTGCATATCATTCCTAGTAAATCTAGTGCTGTACATATGTTCCTAGTAGATCTAGTGCTGTACATATCATTCCTAGTAGATCTATTCATTCCTAGTAGTGCTGTACATATTATCTAGTAGATCTGTGCTGTACATATCATTCCTAGTAGATCTAGTGCTGTACATATCATTCCTAGTAGATCTAGTGCTGTACATATCATTCCTAGTAGATCTAGTGCTGTAGTAGATCTAGTGCTGTACATATCATTCCTAGTAGATCTAGTGCTGTACATATCATTCCTAGTAGATCTAGTGCTGTACATATCATTCCTAGTAGATCTAGTGCTGTATCATTTCCTAGTAGATCTAGTGCTGTATATCATTCTAGTAGATCTAGTGCATATATATTCTAGTAGATCTAGTGCTGTACATATCATTCCTAGTAGATCTAGTGCTGTACATATCATTCCTAGTAGATCTAGTGCTGTACATATCATTCTAGTAGATCTAGTGCTGTACATATCATTCCTAGTAAATCTAGTGCTGTACATATCATTCCTAGTAGATCTAGTGCTGTACATATCATTCCTAGTAGATCTAGTGCTGTACATATCATTCCTAGTAGATCTAGTGCTGTACATATCATTCCTAGTAGATCTAGTGCTGTACATATCATTCCTAGTAGATCTAGTGCTGTATCATATCTATTCCTAGTAGATCTAGTGCTGTACATATTGCTGCTGTACATATCATTCCTAGTAGATCTAGTGCTGTACATATCATTCCTAGTAGATCTAGTGCTGTACATATCATTCCTAGTAGATCTAGTGCTGTACATATCATTCCTAGTAGATCTAGTGCTGTACATATCATTCCTAGTAGATCTAGTGCTGTACATATCATTCCTAGTAGATCTAGTGCTGTACATATCATTCCTAGTAGATCTAGTGCTGTACATATCATTCCTAGTAAATCTAGTGCTGTACATATTATGTCTAGTAGATCTATGCTGTACATATCATTCCTAGTAGATCTAGTGCTGTACATATCATTCCTAGTAGATCTAGTGCTGTACATATCATTCCTAGTAGATCTAGTGCTGTACATATCATTCCTAGTAAATCTAGTGCTGTACATATCATTCCTAGTAGATCTAGTGCTGTACATATCATTCCTAGTAGATCTAGTGCTGTACATATCATTCCTGGTAGATCTAGTGCTGTACATATTGTTCCTGCTATTGCTGTACATATCATTCCTAGTAGATCTAGTGCTGTACATATAATTCCTAGCAGATCTAGTGCTGTACATATCATTCCTAGTAGATCTAGTGCTGTACATATTATGTCTATCATTCCTAGTAGATCTAGTGCTGTACATATCATTCCTAGTAGATCTAGTGCTGTACATATCATTCTAGTAGATCTAGTGCTGTACATATCATTCCTAGTAAATCTAGTGCTGTGCATATCATTCCTAGTAAATCTAGTGCTGTACATATATTCCTAGTAGATCTAGTGCTGTACGTATCATTCCTAGTAGATCTATTGGTGTACATATTATGTCTATCTAGTGCTGTACATATAATTCCTAGTAGATCTAGTGCTGTACATATCATTCCTAGTAAATCTAGTGCTGTACATATCATTCCTAGTAGATCTAGTGCTGTACATATCATTCCTAGGAAATCTAGTGCTGTGCATATCATTCCTAGTAAATCTAGTGTTGTACATATCATTCCTAGTAGATCTGGTGATGTACCTATCATTCCTAGTAGATCTAGTGCTGTGCATATCATTCCTAGTAGATCTAGTGCTGTACATATCATTCCTAGTAGATCTAGTACCGTACATATCATTACTGGTAGATCTAGTGCTGTACATAACATTCCCAGTATATCTAGTGCTGTACAGATCATTCCTTGTAGATCTAGTGCTGTACATATCATTCATAGCAGATCTAGTGCTGTACAATCATATACATATTATGTATAGTAGATCTAGTGCTGTTGATCTAGTGCTATACATATCATTAATAGTAGATCTAGTCCTGTACAATCATTCCTAGTAGATCTAGTACTCATATCATTCCCAGTAGATCTAGTGCTGTACATATCATTCCTGTTAGATCTAGTGCTGTACATATCATTCCTAGTAGATCTAGTGCTGTACATATCATTCCTAGTAGATCTAGTTCTGTACATATTCCTAGTAGATCTATTCATATATTCCTAGAAATCTAGTGCTGTACATATCATTCCTAGTAGATCTAGTGCTGTACATATCATTCCTAGTAGATCTAGTGCTGTACATATCATTCCTGGTAGATCTAGTGCTGCTATATTCACATATCATTCCTAGTAGATCTAGTGCTGTACATATCATTCTAGTAGATCTAGTGCTGTACATTCCTAGTATCATTATCATTCCTAGTAGATCTAGTGCTGTACATATTATGTCTAGTAGATCTAGTGCTGTACATATCATTCCTAGTAGATCTAGTGCTGTACATATCATTCCTAGTAGATCTAGTGCTGTACATATCATTCCTAGTAGATCTAGTGCTGTACATATCATTCCTAGTAGATCTAGTGCTGTGCAGTAGATCTAGTGCTGTACATATCATTCCTAGTAAATCTAGTGCTGTGCATATCATTCCTAGTAGATCTAGTGCTGTACAACTAATTCCTAGTAGATCTAGTGCTGTACGTATCATTCCAAGTAGATCTAGTGCTGTACATATCATTCCTAGTAGATCTAGTGCTCTACATATCATTCCTGGTAGATCTAGTGCTGTACATATCATTCCTAGTAGATCTAGTGCTGTACATATCATTCCTAATAGACCTAGTGCTGTACATATAATTCCTAGTAGATCTGGTGCTCTACATAACATTCCTAGCAAATCTAGTGCTGTACATATCATTCGTAGCAGATCTAGCGCTGTACATATAATTCCTAGCAGATCTAATGCTGTACAGATCATTCCTAGTAGATCTAGTGCTGTACATAACATTCCTAATAGATCTAGTGCTGTACATATCATTAATTGTAGATCTAGTCCTGTACATATCATTCCTAGTAGATCTAGTACCGTTCATATCATTCCTAGTAGATCTAGTGCTGTACATATTGTTCCTGGTAGATCTATTGCTGTACATATCATTCCTAGTAGATCTAGTGCTGTACATATCATTCCTGGTAGATCTAGTGCTGTACATATCATTCCTAGTAGATCTAGTGCTGTACATATCATTCCTAGGAAATCTAGTGCTGTGCATATCATTCCTAGTAAATCTAGGGCTGTACATTTCATTCCTAGTAGATCTAGTGCTGTACATATCATTCCTAGGAAATCTAGTGCTGGGCATATCATTCCTAGTAAATCTAGTGCATCCTGTACATATTATGTCTAGTAGATCTAGTGCTCTACATATCATTCCTAGTAGATCTAGTGCTGTACATATCATTCCTAGTAGATCTAGTGCTGTACATATCATTCCTAGTAGATCTAGTGCTGTACATATCATTCCTAGTCTAGATCATTCTAGTAGATCTAGTGCTGTACATATCATTCCTAGTAGATCTAGTGCTGTACATATCATTCCTGGTAGATCTAGTGCTGTACATATCATTCCTGGTAGATCTAGTGCTGTACATATCATTCCTAGGAAATCTAGTGCTGTGCATATCATTCCTAGTAGATCTAGTGCTGTACATATCATTCCTAGTAGATCTAGTGCTGTACATATTATGTCTAGTAGATCTAGTGCTGTACATATCATTCCTAGTAGATCTAGTGCTGTACATATCATTCCTAGTAGATCTAGTGCTGTACATATCATTCCTAGGAAATCTAGTGCTGTACATATCATTCCTAGTAGATCTAGTGCTGTACATATCATTCCTAGTAGATCTAGTGCTGTACATATCATTCCTAGTAGATCTAGTGCTGTACATATTATGTCTAGTAGATCTAGTGCTGTACATATCATTCCTAGTAGATCTAGTGCTGTACATATCATTCCTAGTAAATCTAGTGCTGTACATATCATTCCTAGTAGATCTAGTGCTGTACATATCATTCCTAGTAAATCTAGTGCTGTACATATCATTCCTAGTAAATCTAGTGCTGTACATATCATTCCTAGTAGATCTAGTGATGTACATATCATTCCTAGTAGATCTAGTGTAGATCTAGTGCTGTATATCATTCCTAGTAGATCTAGTGCTGTACATATCATTCCTAGTAGATCTAGTAGATCTAGTGCTGTACATATCATTCCTGGTAGATCTAGTGCTGTACATATCATTCCTAGTATATCTAGTGCTGTACAGATCATTCCTTGTAGATCTAGTGCTGTACATATCATTCATAGCAGATCTAGTGCTGTACAATCATATACATATTATGTATAGTAGATCTAGTGCTGTTGATCTAGTGCTATACATATCATTAATAGTAGATCTAGTCCTGTACAATCATTCCTAGTAGATCTAGTACTGTACATATCATTCCCAGTAGATCTAGTGCTGTACATATCATTCCTTGTAGATCTAGTGCTGTACATATTATGTCTAGTAGATCTAGTGCTCTACATATCATTCCTAGTAGATCTAGTTCTGTACATATAATTCCTCGGAAATCTAGTGCTGTACATATCATTCCTGGTAGATCTAGTGCTGTACATATTGTTCCTGGTAGATCTATTGCTGTACATATCATTCTTAGTAGATCTAGTGCTGTACATATCATTAATAGCAGATCTAGTGCTGTACGTATCATTCCTAGTAGATCTAGTGCTGTACATATCATTCCTAGTAGATCTAGTGCTGTACATATCATTCCTAGTAGATCTAGTGCTGTACATATCATTCCTAGTAGATCTAGTGCTGTACATATCATTCCTAGTAGATCTAGTGCTGTACATATCATTCCTAGTAGATCTAGTGCTGTACATATCATTCCTAGTAAATCTAGTGCTGTACATATTATTCTAGTAGATCTAGTGCTGTACATATCATTCCTAGTAGATCTAGTGCTGTACATATCATTCCTAGTAGATCTAGTGTTCTACATATCATTCCTAGTAGATCTAGTATTGTACATATCATTCCTAGTAGATCTAGTGCTGTACATATCATTCCTAGTAGATCTAGTGCTGTACATATTGTTCCTGGTAGATCTATTGCTGTACATATCATTCCTAGTAGATCTAGTGCTGTACATATCATTCCTAGTAGATCTAGTGCTGTACATATCATTTCTAGTAGATCTAGTGCTGTACATATCATTCCTAGTAGATCTAGTGCTGTACATATCATTCCTAGTAGATCTAGTGCTGTACATATCATTCCTAGTAGATCTAGTGCTGTACATATTGTTCCTGGTAGATCTATTGCTGTACATATCATTCCTAGTAGATCTAGTGCTGTACATATCATTAATAGCAGATCTATTGCTGTACATATCATTCCTGTTAGATCTAGTGCTGTACATATCATTCCTAGTAGATCTTGTGCTGTACATATCATTCCTAGTAGATCTAGTTCTGTACATATCATTCCTAGGAAATCTAGTGCTGTGCCTATCATTCCTAGTAAATCTAGGGCTGTACATATCATTCCTAGTAGATCTAGTGCTGTACATATAATTCCTAGTAGATCTAGTGCTGTACGTATCATTCCAAGTAGATCTAGTGCTGTACATATTATGTCTAGTAGATCTAGTGCTCTACATATCATTCCTAGTAGATCTAGTGCTGTACATATCATTCCAGTAGATCTAGTGCTGTGCATATCATTCCTAGTAGATCTAGTGCTGTACATATCATTCCTAGTAGACCTAGTGCTGTGCATATCATTCCTAGTAGATCTAGTGCTGTACATATCATTCCTAGGAAATCTAGTGCTGGGCATATCATTCCTAGTAAAGTGCTGTATCACATATTCTAGTAGATCTAGTGCTGTACATATCATTCCTAGTAGATCTAGTGCTGTACATATCATTCCTAGTAGATCTAGTGCTGTACATATCATTCCTAGTAGATCTAGTGCTGTACATATCATTCCTAGGAAATCTAGTGCTGTGCCTATCATTCCTAGTAAATCTAGGGCTGTACATATCATTCCTAGTAGATCTAGTGCTGTACATATCATTCCTGGTAGATCTAGTGCTGTACATATTGTTCCTGGTAGATCTATTGCTGTACATATCATTCCTAGTAGATCTAGTGCTGTACATATAATTCCTAGCAGATCTAGTGCTGTACGTATCATTCCTAGTAGATCTAGTGCTGTACATATTATGTCTAGTAGATTTAGTGCTGTACGTATCATTCCTAGTAGATCTAGTGCTGTACATATTATGTCTAGTAGATCTAGTGCTCTACATATCATTCCTAGTAGATCTAGTGCTGTACATATCATTCCTAGTAGATCTAGTGCTGTACATATCATTCCTAGTAGATCTAGTGCTGTACATATCATTCCTAGGAATCTAGTGCTGTGCATATCATTCCAAGTAAATCTAGTGTTGTACATATCATTCCTAGTAGATCTGGTGATGTACCTATCATTCCTAGTAGATCTAGTGCTGTGCATATCATTCCTAGTAGATCTAGTGCTGTACATATCATTCCTAGTAGATCTAGTACCGTACATATCATTACTGGTAGATCTAGTGCTGTACATAACATTCCCAGTATATCTAGTGCTGTACAGATCATTCCTTGTAGATCTAGTGCTGTACATATCATTCATAGCAGATCTAGTGCTGTACAATCATATACATATTATGTATAGTAGATCTAGTGCTGTTATCATCTAGTGCTAGTATATCATTCATTAGTAGTAGATCTAGTGCTGTACATATCATTCCTAGTAGATCTAGTGCTCTACATATCATTCCTAGTAGATCTAGTGCTGTACATATCATTCCAGTAGATCTAGTGCTGTACATAACATTCCTAGCAAATCTAGTGCTGTACATATCATTCGTAGCAGATCTAGCGCTGTACATATAATTCCTAGCAGATCTAGTGCTGTACATATCATTCCTAGCAGATCTAGTGCTGTACGTATCATTCCTAGTAGATCTAGTGCTGTACATATTATGTCTAGTAGATCTAGTGCTGTACATATCATTCCTAGTAGATCTAGTGCTGCACATATCATTCCTAGTAGATCTAGTGCTGTACATATCATTCCTAGTAGATCTAGTGCTGTACATATCATTCCTAGGAAATCTAGTGCTGTGCATATCATTCCTAGTAAATCTAGGGCTGTACATATCATTCCTAGTAGATCTAGTGCTGTACATATCATTCCTAGTAGACCTAGTGCTGTACATATAATTCCTAGTAGATCTGGTGCTCTACATAACATTCCTAGCAAATCTAGTGCTGTACATATCATTCGTAGCAGATCTAGCGCTGTACATATAATTCCTAGCAGATCTAATGCTGTACATATCATTCCTAGTAGATCTAGTGCTGTACATAACATTCCTAATAGATCTAGTGCTGTATATATCATTAATAGTAGATCTAGTCCTGTACATATCATTCCTAGTAGATCTAGTGCTGTACATATCATTCCTGGTAGATCTAGTGCTGTACATATTGTTCCTGGTAGATCTATTGCTGTACATATCATTCCTAGTAGATCTAGTGCTGTACATATAATTCCTAGCAGATCTAGTGCTGTACGTATCATTCCTAGTAGATCTAGTGCTGTACATATTATGTCTAGTAGATCTAGTGCTGTACATATCATTCCTAGTAGATCTAGTGCTGTACATATCATTCCTAGTAGATCTAGTGCTGTACATATCATTCCTAGGAAATCTAGTGCTGTGCATATCATTCCTAGTAAATCTAGTGCTGTACATATAATTCCTAGTAGATCTAGTGCTGTACGTATCATTCCTAGTAGATCTAGTGCTGTACATATTATGTCTAGTAGATCTAGTGCTGTACATATCATTCCTAGTAGATCTAGTGCTGTACATATCATTCCTAGTAGATCTAGTAACGTACATATCATTACTGGTAGATCTAGTGCTGTACATATCATTCCTAGTAGATCTTGTGCTGTACCTATCATTCCTAGTAGATCTAGTGCTGTACAATCATATACTTATTATGTATAGTAGATCTAGTGCTGTAGATCTAGTGCTGTACATATCATTAATAGTAGATCTAGTCCTGTACAATCATTCCTAGTAGATCTAGTACCGTACATATCATTCCTAGTAGATCTAGTGCTGTACATATCATTCCTGTTAGATCTAGTGCTGTACATATCATTCCTAGTAGATCTTGTGCTGTACCTATCATTCCTAGTAGATCTAGTTCTGTACATATCATTCCTAGTGCTCTACATATCATTCCTGGTAGATCTAGTGCTGTACATATTGTTCCTGGTAGATCTATTGCTGTACATATCATTCTTGGTAGATCTAGTGCTGTACATATCATTAATAGTAGATCTAGTGCTGTACATATCATTCCTAGTAGATCTAGTGCTGTACATATCATTCCTAGTAGATCTAGTGCTGTACATATCATTCCTAGTAGATCTAGTGCTGTACATATCATTCCTAGTCTAGTGCTGTACATATCATTCCTAGTGCTGTACATATCATTCCTAGTAGATCTAGTGCTGTAGTATAAATCTAGGGCTGTACATATAATTCCTAGTAGATCTAGTGCTGTACGTATCATTCCAAGTAGATCTAGTGCTGTACATATTATGTCTAGTAGATCTAGTGCTCTACATATCATTCCTAGTAGATCTAGTGCTGTACATATCATTCCTAGTAGATCTAGTGCTGTACATATCATTCCTAGTAGATCTAGTGCTGTACATATCATTCCTAGTAGACCTAGTGCTGTACATATAATTCCTAGTAGATCTGGTGCTCTACATAACATTCCTAGCAAATCTAGTGCTGTACATATCATTCTAGTAGATCTAGTGCTGTACATATAATTCCTAGCAGATCTAATGCTGTACAGATCATTCCTAGTAGATCTAGTGCTGTACATAACATTCCTAATAGATCTAGTGCTGTACATATCATTAATTGTAGATCTAGTCCTGTACATATCATTCCTAGTAGATCTAGTACCGTTCATATCATTCCTAGTAGATCTAGTGCTGTACATATTGTTCCTGGTAGATCTATTGCTGTACATATCATTCCTAGTAGATCTAGTGCTGTGCATATCATTCCTAGTAGATCTAGTGCTGTACATATCATTCCTAGTAGACCTAGTGCTGTGCATATCATTCCTAGTAGATCTAGTGCTGTACATATCATTCCTAGGAAATCTAGTGCTGGGCATATCATTCCTAGTAAATCTAGTGCATCCTGTACATATTATGTCTAGTAGATCTAGTGCTCTACATATCATTCCTAGTAGATCTAGTGCTGTACATATCATTCCTAGTAAATCTAGTGCTGTACATATCATTCCTAGTAGATCTAGTGCTGTACATATCATTCCTAGGAAATCTAGTGCTGTGCATATCATTCCTAGTAGATCTAGTGCTGTACATATCATTCCTAGTAGATCTAGTACCGTACATATCATTACTGGTAGATCTAGTGCTGTACATATCATTCCTAGTAGATCTAGTGCTGTACATATTATGTCTAGTAGATCTAGTGCTGTACATATCATTCCTAGTAGATCTAGTGCTGTACATATCATTCCTAGTAGATCTAGTGCTGTACGTATCATTCCTAGTAGATCTAGTGGTGTACATATTATGTCTAGTAGATCTAGTGCTGTACATATCATTCCTAGTAAATCTAGTGCTGTACATATCATTCCTAGTAGATCTAGTGCTGTACATATCATTCCTAGGAAATCTAGTGCTGTGCATATCATTCCTAGTAAATCTAGTGCTGTACATATAATTCCTAGTAGATCTAGTGCTGTACGTATCATTCCAAGTAGATCTAGTGCTGTACATATTATGTCTAGTAGATCTAGTGCTCTACATATCATTCCTAGTAGATCTAGTGCTGTACATATCATTCCTAGTAGATCTAGTGCTGTACATATCATTCCTAGTAGATCTAGTGCTGTACATATCATTCCTAGTAAATCTAGTGCTGTACATATCATTCCTAGTAAATCTAGTGTTGTACATATCATTCCTAGTAGATCTGGTGATGTACCTATCATTCCTAGTAGATCTAGTGCTGTGCATATCATTCCTAGTAGATCTAGTGCTGTACATATCATTCCTAGGAAATCTAGTGCTGTGCATATCATTCCTAGTAAATTTAGTGCTGTACATATAATTCCTAGTAGATCTAGTGCTGTACGTATCATTCCTAGTAGATCTAGTGCTGTACATATTATGTCTAGTAGATCTAGTGCTCTACATATCATTCCTAGTAGATCTAGTGCTGTACATATCATTCCTAGTAAATCTAGTGCTGTACATATCATTCCTAGTAGATCTAGTGCTGTACATATTTCCTAGTAGATCTAGTGCTGTACATATCATTCCTAGTAGATCTAGTGCTGTACATATCATTCCTAGTAGATCTAGTGCTGTACATATCATTCCTAGTAGATCTAGTACCGTACATATCATTACTGGTAGATCTAGTGCTGTACATAACATTCCCAGTATATCTAGTGCTGTACAGATCATTCCTTGTAGATCTAGTGCTGTACATATCATTCATAGCAGATCTAGTGCTGTACAATCATATACATATTATGTATAGTAGATCTAGTGCTGTTGATCTAGTGCTATACATATCATTAATAGTAGATCTAGTCCTGTACAATCATTCCTAGTAGATCTAGTACCGTACATATCATTCCCAGTAGATCTAGTGCTGTACATATCATTCCTGTTAGATCTAGTGCTGTACATATCATTCCTAGTAGATCTTGTGCTGTACCTATCATTCCTAGTAGATCTAGTTCTGTACATATCATTCCTAGGAAATCTAGTGCTGTACATATCATTCCTGGTAGATCTAGTGCTGTACATATCATTCCTAGTAGATCTAGTGCTGTACATATCATTCCTAGTAGATCTAGTGCTGTACATATCATTCCTAGTAGATCTAGTGCTGTACATATCATTCCTAGTAGATCTAGTGCTGTACATATCATTCTAGTAGATCTAGTGCTCTACATATCATTCCTAGTAGATCTAGTGCTGTACATATCATTCCTAGTAGATCTAGTGCTGTACATATCATTCCTAGTAGATCTAGTGCTGTACATATCATTCCTAGTAGATCTAGTACCGTTCATATCATTCCTAGTAGATCTAGTGCTGTACATATTGTTCCTGGTAGATCTATTGCTGTACATATCATTCCTAGTAGATCTAGTGCTGTACATATCATTCCTGGTAGATCTAGTGCTGTACATATCATTCCTAGTAGATCTAGTGCTGTACATATCATTCCTAGGAAATCTAGTGCTGTGCATATCATTCCTAGTAAATCTAGGGCTGTACATTTCATTCCTAGTAGATCTAGTGCTGTACATATCATTCCTAGGAAATCTAGTGCTGGGCATATCATTCCTAGTAAATCTAGTGCATCCTGTACATATTATGTCTAGTAGATCTAGTGCTCTACATATCATTCCTAGTAGATCTAGTGCTGTACATATCATTCCTAGTAAATCTAGTGCTGTACATATCATTCCTAGTAGATCTAGTGCTGTACATATCATTCCTAGTAGATCTAGTGCTGTGCATATCATTCCTAGTAGATCTAGTGCTGTACATATCATTCCTAGTAGATCTAGTAACGTACATATCATTACTGGTAGATCTAGTGCTGTACATATCATTCCTAGTAGATCTTGTGCTGTACATATCATTCCTAGTAGATCTAGTGCTGTACATATCATTCTAGTAGATCTAGTGCTGTACATATCATTCCTAGTAGATCTAGTGCTGTACATATCATTCCTAGTAAATCTAGTGCTGTACATATCATTCCTAGTAAATCTAGTGTTGTACATATCATTCCTAGTAGATCTAGTGATGTACATATCATTCCTAGTAGATCTAGTGCTGTACATATCATTCCTAGTAGATCTAGTGCTGTACATATTATTCCTAGTAGATCTAGTGCTGTACATATCATTCCTAGTAGATCTAGTGCTGTACATATCATTCCTAGTAGATCTAGTGCTGTACATATCATTCCTAGTAGATCTAGTGCTGTACATATCATTCCTAGGAAATCTAGTGCTGTGCATATCATTCCTAGTAAATTTAGTGCTGTACATATAATTCCTAGTAGATCTAGTGCTGTACGTATCATTCCTAGTAGATCTAGTGCTGTACATATTATGTCTAGTAGATCTAGTGCTCTACATATCATTCCTAGTAGATCTAGTGCTGTACATATCATTCCTAGTAAATCTAGTGCTGTACATATCATTCCTAGTAGATCTACTGCTGTACATATCATTCCTAGGAAATCTAGTGCTGTGCATATCATTCCAAGTAAATCTAGTGTTGTACATATCATTCCTAGTAGATCTGGTGATGTACCTATCATTCCTAGTAGATCTAGTGCTGTGCATATCATTCCTAGTAGATCTAGTGCTGTACATATCATTCCTAGTAGATCTAGTACCGTACATATCATTCCTAGTAGATCTAGTGCTGTACATAACATTCCCAGTATATCTAGTGCTGTACAGATCATTCCTTGTAGATCTAGTGCTGTACATATCATTCATAGCAGATCTAGTGCTGTACATATCATTCCTGTTAGATCTAGTGCTGTACATATCATTCCTAGTAGATCTTGTGCTGTACCTATCATTCCTAGTAGATCTAGTTCTGTACATATAATTCCTCTGAAATCTAGTGCTGTACATATCATTCCTGGTAGATCTAGTGCTGTACATATTGTTCCTGGTAGATCTATTGCTGTACATATCATTCTTAGTAGATCTAGTGCTGTACATATCATTAATAGCAGATCTAGTGCTGTGCTGATCATTCCTAGTAGATCTAGTGCTGTACATATCATTCCTAGTAGATCTAGTGCTGTACATATCATTCCTAGTAGATCTAGTACCGTACATATCATTCCTAGTAGATCTAGTGC
>NC_056438.1:19506454-19518954 GCF_018296145.1 Oncorhynchus tshawytscha | reverse complement strand
TTATCAAACCTACTGGAAATGATCAGTAGCACTGTACAACATTATCAAACCTACTGGAAATGATCAGTAGCACTGAAGACTAATGACAAAAGAAAGTTAAATATCGATGGTATGGCTTTGGAGTTAGACAAAATATAGAGACATTTAAATGGTAGTTCAAGACAAAAGATAAGGATGTCAGTAAGACAAAAGATGACATGTTGAAGGTAGACAACAACACCGCTGGCCTTTCAAAGCAGCAGCAGCTGCTGTCTTTAGGTTTGTCATTTAGTGACGAACAGGTGCAGTGAATAGAGTCAAGGCTCTAATTCAATTCTAGCAGCTTTTCAGAGAGAGAAGGGGAAAGACAGACAGACAGACAGACAGACAGACAGACAGACAGACAGACAGACAGACAGACAGACAGCCCTACAGACAGACAGACAGACAGACAGACAGACAGACAGACAGACAGACAGACAGACAGACAGACAGACAGACAGACAGACAGACAGACAGACAGACAGACAGACAGACAAGAAAGTGACAGAAAGAAAGAAAGAAAGACAGACAGACAGACAGACAGACAGACAGAGACAGACAGACAGACAGAGAGACAGACAGACAGACAGAAAGAAAGACAGACAGACAGACAGACAGACAGACAGACAGACAGACAGACAGACAGAAAGAAGACAGAAAGACAGAAGAAAGACAGACAGACAGACAGACAGAAAGACAGACAGACAGACAGACAGACAGACAGACAGACAGACAGACAGACAACAGACAGACAGACAGACAGACAGGACAGAAAGAAACAGACAGACAGACAGACAGACAGACAGACAGACAGACAGACAGAAAGACAGACAGACAGACAGACAGACAGACAGACAGACAGACAGACAGACAGACAGACAGACAGAAAGAAAGAAGAAAGAAAGAAAGAAAGACAGACAGTTGACAGACAGAAAGAAGGGAGAGAGAGAGTTGAAAGAGACAGAGGGGAGAAAAGAGAGAGAGAGGGAGAGAGAGAGGGAGACAAGAAGAGAGAGAGAGAGGAGCGAGTTGTTGTTGTTGAGAGAGAGGAGTTGTTGTTGCTGTTGAAGAGAGGGAGGAGAGGGTATGTTGTTGAGAGAGCGGGTAGAGAGAGAGTTGTTGTTGTTGCTTGAGTTGGAGCTGAGGGGAAGAAAGTAGAGAGAGCAGTTGAGAGAGTACAAGAAAGACAGAAAGAAAGAAAAGAAAGAAAGAGTTGTTGTTGTTGTTGAAAGACAGAAGACAGATAGACAGACAGTTGTTGAAAGACAGACAGAGTTGAGAGAGTTGAGAGTTGTTGAAAGTTGAAAGGGAGAGAGTCAAGACAGAGAGTGGATGTTGTTGTTGAAAGAAAGTTGACAGAGTTGGACAGAGAGTAGACAGAGAGGGGGGAGAGTTGATAGAGAGAGAGTTGTTGAGAGAGACCGAGACAGTTGTTGTTGAGGGAGAGACAGACAGAAAGAAGAGAAAGAAAGAGAGAGGAGAGAGAGATGGGAGGGAGAGAAACAAAGACACATAGAGAGGAAAATGTGATAAAAAGTTGTTGTTGCGTGTGCATGTATGTGTGTCCTCAGGGATTGACTGCCTCATACTGTTCATCAGAAGACATTGTTGAAATCTGTATGTTTCAGATAACTGTTGTCACACCACCACCACCATCACCTCACACACATACACTCAATCACAGAGAAGAATAGCACATCGAGGTCTGTTTGTTCACAAACACTTGAGGAAAGCACATTCACTCACTCAATGTCTATGACACACAAACACGCACACAGACACACAAAGACACAGCACAGAACACAGAACACACACACAGAGGGAGCACACACAGGGGATATAAAACACAGACACACACACACACACATCCATGAACCAACAGAGGGGAGCGAGTAACAATATGAGGTGAGAGGAAAGAGGGAGGAGAGGGAGAGAGAGAGAGAGAGAGGGAGAGAGAGGGAGGAAATAATAAGAAAAAGAGAGAAAGAGAGAGATATAGAGGCAGAGAGAGAGCGAGGGAGAGAGAGAGGTAGAGAGAGGGGATGGGAAAGAGAGAGAGAGCCCTTTGAAATTGGGTGTCCGTCCATGGGGCCGCCTGGAGAGAGAGAGGGAGAGAGAGGGGATATAAAGAGAGAGAGAGTGGAGAGAGAGATGGAGGGAGCGAGAGGGGATAGAAAGAGAGGAGAGAGCAGGAGAGAGAGAGGGAGCGAGAGGGGATAGAAAGAGGAGAGAGAGGGAGGAGAGGGAGAGGAGAGGAGATGAGAGGGGATAGAAAGAGAGAGAGAGCAGGAGAGAGAGAGGGAGCGAGAGGGGATAGAAAGAGAGAGAGAGCAGGAGAGAGATAGGGCAGGAGAGAGAGAGAAAGAGAGAGCGAGAAAGAAAGAGAGAGAGAAAGAAAGAGAGCTAGAGGGGATAGAGAGAGAGCGGGAGAGAGCGAGAGAGAAGAGAAGGAGAGAGAAAGGGAGAGAGGGAGTCAGAGAGAGAGACCGAGAGGTGGATGGAGGGAGAGAGGGAGAGAGAGAGAGAGAGGGAGAGAGAGAGAGAGAGAGAGAGAGAGAGAGAGAGAGAGAGAGGGGGAGAGAGAGAGAGAGAGGAAGAGAGAGAGAGAGGGAGAGAGAGATGGGGTAGGGAGAGAAACAAAGACACATAGAGAGGAAAAATGTAGATAAAAAGTGTGTATGCGTGTGCGTGTGCGTGTATGTGTGGTCCTCAGGGATTGACTGCCTTATACTGTATCATCAGAAGACATTAAACACCAACACATAGAAATCTGTATGTTTCAGATAACTTGTTATCACACCACCACCACCATCACCTCACACACATACACTCAATCACAGAGAAGAATAGCACATTCGCTCTCACAATCTCTTTGTTCACAAACACTCACACTCTCCATCACACTGGAAAGCACATTCACTCACTCAATGTCTATGACACACACAAACACGCACACACACACACACACACACACACACACACACACACACACACACACACACACACACACACACACACACACACACACACACACACACACACACACACACACACACACACACACACACACACACACATCCATGTGAACCAACAAACTGTCTCCGGCAGAGTAACAATATGAGGTGAGAGGAAAGAGGGAGGGAGAGAGAGAGACAGAGAGAGGGAGATGGAGAGAGAGTGAGAGAGAACGTGAGGGAGAAAGAAATAATAAGAAAAAGTGAGACAGAAAGAGAGAGATAGTGAGAGGCAGAGAATGAGAGCGAGGGAGAGTGAGAGAGAGGTAGAGAATGAGAGTGAGGGAGAGTGAGGAGAGGTTACAGGGGCAACCAGGACGCTCAAGATTCCCTTTGAAATTGGGTGTCCGTCCATGTCCAGGGCCGCCTGGAGATGCAGAGTTTCTTTATTTCTGGTCCTGATGAGAATGAAAAAAAAAGTCAGGGGAGGTTCTCTTCTGCATTGTTCAACCACTGTTCAACCAATCCAGTAAATGTGGAGTAGGAGCTAAGATGGAGTGTCGCCTTGTTAACGTACAGAAAAGGAAGTCGCGTCACAGGCTCTCGTTCCATTTCCCCTGAAAACCAAAACATACAGTTAGAGGAGAGGGTAGAGGAGAGGGTAGATGAGAGGGTAGAGGAGAGGGTAGATGAGAGGGTAGAGGAGAGGTTAGAGTTGGTAGAGGAGAGGTTAGAGAGGGAGGAAGAGGGAGAGGAGAGGGTAGATGAGAGGGTAGAGGAGAGGTAAGAGATGGTAGAGGAGAGGTTAGAGAGGGTAGAGGAGGGAGAGGAGAGGGTAGATGAGAGGGTAGAGGAGAGGTTAGAGATGGTAGAGGAGAGTCAGGGAGGGTAGAGGAGGAAGAAGAGAGGGTAGAGGAAAAGAGAAGAGGGTAGAGGAGGGAGAGGAGAGTGTAGGGTAGGGTAGAGGAGAGGTTAGAGAGGGTAGAGCGGGGAGAGGAGAGGGTAGTGGGTGGAGGGGGAGAAGAGAGGGTAGAGAAGAGGTTAGAGAGTGTAGAGGAGAGGTTAGAGGAGAAAGAGAAGAGGATAAAGGGGTGGTGAGGAGAGGGTAGAGGAGAGGGTAGAGGAAGGAGAGGAGAGGGTAGAGGAGAGGGTAGAGGAAGGAGAGGAGAGGGTAGGGTAGAGGAGTGGGTAGAGGAAGTAGAGGATGGGTAGAGGAGTGGGTAGAAGAGAGGTTAGAGAGGGTAGAGGAAGAAGAGGAGAGGTTGAGAAGAGGGTAGAGAAAGGGGTAGAGGAGGAAGAAGAGAGGGTAGAGAAGAAAGAGGAGAGGGTAGAGGAAGGAGAGGAGAGGGTAGAGCAGAGGTTAGAGGAAGAAGAGGAGAGGGAAGAGGAAGAAGAGGACAGGGTAGAGGAGAGGGTAGAAGAAGAAGAGGAGAGGGTAGACGAAGAAGAGGAGAGGGTAGAGGAGAGGGTAGAGGAAGAAGAGGAGAGGGTAGAGGAGAGGGTAGAGGAAGAATTGGAGAGGGTAGAGTACAGGTTAGAGGAAAGGGAGGAGAGGGTAGAGGGTAGAGGAAGAAGAGGAGAAGGTAGAGGAGAGGGTAGACAAAGAAGAGGATAGGGAAGAGGAAGAAGAGGAGAGGGTAGAGGAGAGGGTAGAGGAAGAAGAGAGAGAGGGTAGAGGAGGGAGAGGAGAGGGTAGAGCAGAAAGAGAAGAGGGTAGAGGAGAGAGTAGAGGAAGAAGAGGAGAGGGTAGAGGAAGAAGAGGAGAGGGTAGAGGAGAGGGTAAAGGAAGAAGAGGAGAGGGTAGAGGAGAGGGTAGAGGAAGAAGAGGAGAGGGTAGAGGAGAGGGTAGAGGAAGAAGAGGAGAGGGTAGAGGAGAGGGTAGAGGAAGAAGAGGAGAGGGTAGAGGAGAGGGTAGAGGAAGAAGAGGAGAGGGTAGAGAGGGTAGAGAGAGTAGAAGGAAGAGAGAGTAAAGGAAGAAGAGGAGAGGGTCGAGGAAGAAGAGGAGAGGGTAGAGGAGAGGTTAGAGAGGGAAGAGGAGGGAGAGGAGAGGGTAGATGAGAGGGTAGAGGAGAGGTTAGAGATGGTAGAGGAGAGGTCCGAGAGCGTAGAGGAGGGAGAGGAGAGGGTAGAGCAGAAAGAGAAGAGGGTAGAGGAGGGAGAGGAGAGTGTAGGGTAGGGTAGAGGAGAGGTTAGAGAGGTTAGAGAGTGTAGAGGAGAGGGTAGAGGAGAAAGAGAAGAGGATAAAGGGGTGGAGAGGAGAGGGTAGAGGAAGGAGAGGAGAGGGTAGAGGAAGTAGAGGAGAGGATAGAGGTGTGGGTAGAGGAGAGGTTAGAGAGAGTAGAGGAAGGAGAGGAGAGGTTGAGAAGAGGGTAGAGAAAAGGGTAGAGGAGGAAGAAGAGAGGGTAGAGAAGAAAGAGGAGAGGGTAGAGGAGGGCGAGGAGATGGTAGAGGAAGATGGTAGAGGAAGGAGAGGAGAGGGTAGAGGAAGAAGAGGAGAGGGTAGAGGAGAGGGTAGAGCAGAGGTTAGAGGAAGAAGAGGAGAGGGTAGAGGAGAGGGTAGAGGAGAGGGTAGAGCAGAGGTTAGAGGAAGAAGAGGAGAGGGTAGAGGAAGAAGAGGAGAGGGTAGAGGAGAGGGTAGAGGAAGAAGAGGAGAGGGTAGAGGAGAGGGTAGAGAAAGAAGAGGAGAGGGTAGAGGAAGAAGAGGAGAGGGTAGCGGAAGATGATGAGAGGGTAGAGGAAGAGGAGGAGAGGGTAGAGGAGAGGGTAGAGGAAGAGGAGGAGAGGATAGAGGAGAGGGTAGAGACAGAAGAGTATATGGTAGAGGAAGAAGAAGAAGAGGAGAAGGTAGAAGTGAGGTCAGAGGAAGAAGAGGAGAGGGTAGAGGAGTGGGTATAGGAAGAAGAGGAGATGGTAGAGGAAGATGATGAGAGGGTAGAGGAAGGAGAGGAGAGGGTAGAAGAGAGGGTAGAGGAAGAGGAGGAGAGGGTAGGGGAAGAAGAGGAGAGGGTAGAGGAAGAAGAGGAGAGGGTAGAGGAAGAAGAGGAGAGGGTAGAGGAAGAAGAGGAGAGGGTAGAGGAAGAAGAGGAGAGGGTAGAGGAAGAGGAGGAGAGGGTAGAGGAAGAAGAGGAGATGGTAGAGAAAGAAGAGAGAGGGTAGAGGATGAAGAAGAGATGGTAGAGGATAAGGTAGGGGAAAAAGAGGAGAAGGTAGAGGAAGAAGAGGAGAGGGTAGAGGAAGAAGAGGGTAGAGGAAGAATTGGAGAGGGTAGAGTACAGGTTAGAGGAAAGGGAGGAGAGGGTAGAGGGTAGAGGAAGAAGAGGAGAAGGTAGAGGAGAGGGTAGACGAAGAAGAGGAGAAGGTAGAGGAGAGGGTAGACGAAGAAGAGGAGAGGGTAGAGGAAGAAGAGGAGATGGTAGAGAAAGAAGAGAGAGGGTAGAGGAAGAAGAAGAGATGGTAGAGGATAAGGTAAGGGAAGACGAGGAGAAGGTAGAGGAAGAAGAGGAGAGGGTAGAGGAAGAAGAGGAGATGGTAGAGAAAGAAGAGGAGATGGTAGAGGAAGAAGAGGAGATGGTAGAGAAAGAAGAGAGAGGGTAGAGGAAGAAGAGGAGAGGGTAGAGGAAGAAGAGGAGATGGTAGAGAAAGAAGAGAGAGGGTAGAGGAAGAAGAGGAGATGGTAGAGGATAAGGTAGGGGAAGACGAGGAGAAGGTAGAGGAAGAAGAGGAGAGGGTAGAGGAAGAAGAGGAGAGGGTAGAGGAAGAAGAGGAGATGGTAGAGGATAAGGTAGGGGAAGACGAGGAGAAGGTAGAGGAAGAAGAGGAGAGGGTAGAGGAAGAATTGGAGAGGGTAGAGTACAGGTTAGAGGAAAGGGAGGAGAGGGTAGAAGGTACAGGAAGAAGAGGAGAAGGTAGAGGAGAGGGTAGACAAAGAAGAGGATAGGGAAGAGGAAGAAGAGGAGAGGGTAGAGGAGAGGGTAGAGAAAGAAGAGGAGAGGGTAGAGGAGAGGGTAAAGGAAGAAGAGGAGAGGGTAGAGGAGAGGGTAGAGGAGAGGGTAGAGGAGAGGGTAGAGTACAGGTTAGAGGAAAGGGAGGAGAGGGTAGAGGGTAGAGGAAGAAGAGGAGAAGGTAGAGGAGAGGGTAGACGAAGAAGAGGATAGGGAAGAGGAAGAAGAGGAGAGGGTAGAGGAGAGAGTAAAGGAAGAAGAGGAGAGGGTAGAGGAGAGGGTAGAGGAGAGAGTAAAGGAAGAAGAGGAGAGGGTAAAGGAAGAAGAGGAGAGGGTAGAGGAGAGGTTAGAGAGGGAAGAGGAGGGAGAGGAGAGGGTAGATGAGAGGGTAGAGGAGAGGTTAGAGATGGTAGAGGAGAGGTCAGAGAGGGTAGAGGAGGGAGAGGAGAGGGTAGAGCAGAAAGAGAAGAGGGTAGAGGAGGGAGAGGAGAGTGTAGGGTAGGGTGGAGGAGAGGTTAGAGTGGGTAGAGCGGGGAGAGGAGAGGGTACTGGGTGGAGGGGGAGAAGAGAGGGTAGAGGAGAGGTTAGAGAGTGTAGAGGAGAGGGTAGAGGAGAAAGAGAAGAGGATAAAGGGGTGGAGAGGAGAGGGTAGAGGAGAGTCAGGGAGGGTAGAGGAGGAAGAAGAGAGGGTAGAGGAAAAGAGAAGAGGGTAGAGGAGGGAGAGGAGAGTGTAGGGTAGGGTAGAGGAGAGGAGAGGTTAGAGAGGGTAGAGCGGGGAGAGGAGAGGGTACTGGGTGGAGGGAGAGAAGAGAGGGTAGAGGAGAGGTTAGAGAGTGTAGAGGAGAGGGTAGAGGAGAAAGAGAAGAGGATAAAGGGGTGGAGAGGAGAGGGTAGAGGAAGGAGAGGAGAGGGTAGAGGAAGTAGAGGAGAGGATAGAGGAGTGGGTAGAGGAGAGGTTAGAGAGGGTAGAGGAATGAGAGGAGAGGGTAGAGGAGAGGGTAGAGGAAGAAGAGGAGAGGGTAGAGGAAGAGAGAGGAGAGGGTAGAGGAGAGAAGAGGAGAGAAGAGGAGAGGGTAGAGGAGAGGGTAGAGGAAGAAGAGGAGAGGGTAGAGGAGAGAGGTAGAGCAGAGGTTAGAGGATGAAGAGGAGAGGGTAGAGGAGAGGGTAGAGCAGAGGTTAGAGGAAAAAGAGGAGAGGGTAGAGCAGAGGTTAGAGGAAGAAGAGGAGAGGGTAGAGGAGAGGGTAGAGCAGAGGTTAGAGGAAGAAGAGGAGAGGGTAGAGGAGAGGGTAGAGGAGAGGGTAGAGGAGAGGGTAGAGCAGAGGTTAGAGGAAGAAGAGGAGAGGGTAGAGGAGAGGGTAGAGGAGAGGGTAGAGGAGAGGGTAGAGCAGAGGGTAGAGGAAGATGAGGAGAGGGTAGAGGAGAGGGTAGAGCAGAGGTTAGAGGATGAAGAGGAGAGGGTAGAGGAGAGGGTAGAGCAGAGGTTAGAGGAAAAAGAGGAGAGGGTAGAGCAGAGGTTAGAGGAAGAAGAGGAGAGGGTAGAGGAGAGGGTAGAGCAGAGGTTAGAGGAAGAAGAGGAGAGGGTAGAGGAGAGGTTAGAGGAGAGGGTAGAGGAGAGGGTAGAGCAGAGGTTAGAGGAAGAAGAGGAGAGGGTAGAGGAAGAAGAGGAGAGGGTAGAGGAGAGGGTAGAGGAAGAAGAGGAGAGGGAAGAGGAAGAAGAGGAGAGGGTAGAGGAAGAAGAGAGAGTGTAGAGGAAGAAGAGGAGAGTGTAGAGGAAGAAGAGGAGATGGTAAAGGAGAAGGTACACACACACACGTTTACACACAGTCACACACAGATTGAGAAACTGTGAACAGCAATCACACACGGTCAGTCCCAAAGACACACACAAGGGAAACAGCAATCACACACACGGTCAGTCCCAAAGACACACACAAGGGAAACAGCAATCACACACACGGTCAGTCCCAAAGACACACACAAGGGAAACAGCAATCACCCGCCCTTTACACTACAGCCCGCTCACACATCGCTCAGATGGACAGAGCTAACGGACAGAAGGAGGGAGAGAAGGATGAGAGAAAGAGAGCAGGATGAGAGAGAGAAAGAATAATGAGAGAGATACAGAGAGAGAGAGCGAGAGAGAGAGAAAGAGAGAATAGGAGGGAAAGGAGGAGCGAGAGAGAGAGGGAGAGAGTCAGAAAGAGAGAGGGCAGGAAAGAGAGTGAGAAAGAGAGAGAGGGAAGGAAGGAGAGAGGGAGAAAGAGAGAGGGAAGGAGAGAGGGAGAAAGAGAGAAGGAATGAGAGAGGGAGAAAGAGAGAGAGAGAAGGAGAGAGGGAGAAATAGAGAGGGAAGGAGACAGAGGGAGAATGAGAGAGAGGGAAGGAGAGAGAGGGAGAAAGAGAGAGGGAAGGAGAGAGAGTCAGTGAAGGGCCATGTGTATTCAGTAAGCCTGGATTCCCTACATGGTGTCTGAGAGAACAAAGAGAGGAAGACAGGAGGAGAGGTAGAAAAGAGAGGAGAGAAGCAAGGGTCGCTGACAGCCTGAGGTTACATAGAATAACGGACAGACAGAGAGAGAAAGAGAGAGAGAGAGAGAAAGAGAGAGAGAGATACAGAGAGAGAGAGAGAGAGAGAGATACAGAGAGAGAGAGAGAGAGAGATACAGAGAGAGAGAGAGAGAGAGAGAGAGACAGAGAGAGAGAGAGAGAGAGAGAGAGAGATACAGAGAGAGAGAGAGAGAGAGACAGAGAGAGAGAGAGAGAGAGAGACAGAGAGAGAGAGAGAGAGAGAGAGAGAGAGAGAGAGAGAGAGAGAGAGAGAGAGAGAGAGAGAGAGAGAGATACAGAGAGAGAGATACAGAGAGAGAGAGAGATACAGAGAGAGAGAGAGAGAGAGAGACAGAGAGAGAGAGAGAGAGAGAGATACAGAGAGAGAGAGAGAGAGAGAGATACAGAGAGAGAGATACAGATACAGAGAGAGAGAGAGAGAGAGAGAGAGAGAGAGAGAGAGAGAGAGATACAGAGAGAGAGAGAGAGAGAGAGAGAGAGAGAGAGAAAAGGGGCCAGCCTAACACTCACAGTGAAATTAAACACAGAGAAATAGACAGAGACAGAAAGAAGAGTGGGGTGCTGACAAAAGCGATATGTTTTATTAAAATCTGCCAGAGCTGGCAGACAGAGCAAAGGTAGACTGTGAGAAAGAGAAAGAAAAAGGAAATTAAAACAAACAAGGCATCCAATCCGTGCGTTCCCTCCATCGTCCTCCCTCTCCTCTCCTCTTAAAGGTCGCTGTCCTTTTGTTTGCTTCTCACAGGGGAGACTGGAGGAACGAGGGAGGGAGGGAGGAATAGAAGGAAAGAGAGAAAGGAGCAGAAGATTTATATCAGACAGGAACCTAAAGAAGAGCCACGCCATCCTCAGGGATTCTTGATCATCGTCAGGGCGACGGACCGCGGTCACCTGGCAACGGGGTACACAATGGTTGGGGTAACCATGGCGACGGCATGGCGCGTGTCTGTCTAAGGGGGGTTGAGACAGACAGACAGTAGTGCGAGACGGGGGGTCGAGGGGTGAGATGGCGCAGGTGTAGAACAGCGGCTGTATATCACACTTCAACAGGTGTATGTTAAGATATAATGAGAAAAATAAATGAGGTACTGGCTAAGGGGATATCGGAGGGTATATGTATGTGTGTGTGTGTGTGTGCCTGTGTGCGCGTGTCTGTGGATATGTGTGTGTGTGTGTCTTTTAGTTATTCTAGATGAAAGTCTCCACTGATGCTTCAGAAAAATATTCACAAAAGTGTATGGAAAAGTATAATCTCTCTCGTGACTTTATTAATCACCACACACACACACACACACACACACACACACACACACACACACACACACACACACACACACACACACACACACACACACACACACACACACACACACACACACACACTTTACACATCCCAATATTGTGTCAGGAAACATCAATCACTGCTTTATTTCAGAGCTTCAGTGTTAAAACAGGCTCTATAATGTGTGACTCCCACACACTTTCATAAAGACTTACATCTATTACATATTCACACAACACACACACACACACACACACTAACACAACACACAAACACACACACTTTCTGACACAGACACGCCGTTGATTAATAAATATGCAAATTAAAATAAACTGTGACATCAATAACACACACACAGCAGGCGGGCGTGCACACACACACACACACACACGTTAACAAGCTCACCAGGAGGAAGGGGCAGACCATCCTCCTTAGTGAATTTCATAAAATGTTAATTGTAGAACATTTAAAAAGTGATCCTTTTCAGAAAAAACTATTATTGTTTAAAACACTGTTTGGCAATAAGGTCTCCAGCAGCTTCAACAGCACTCTGTAGGGTAGCACCATGGTGTAGCCAGAGGACATCTAGCTTCCGTAGTCTTCTGCGTATATTGACTTCAATACAAAACCTAGGAGGCTCATGTTTCTCACCCCATTCCAAAGACTTGCACTGTAATTATGACAACTTCCGGAGGACGTCCTTCAGCCTATCAGAGTCCTTGCAACATGAACTGACATGTTGTCCACCCAATCAAAGGATCAGAGAATTACTCTAGTTCTGAAAGCATAAACTACAGCTAGCTAGCACTGCAGTACATAAAATATGGTGAGTAGTTGCCTCAAAGTGAGAGAAAGACAATAGTTGAACAGTTTTGAACAAAATAATTTATTCCAAAATGATGGAGAAGCAAGAGAGAAATAGAGAGAAATATTTTGTACTTAAATACTTAAATAAATAAATACTTTCAGTTTGACTTACTTAGCTAGCATACGCAGCTAACTAGTTTAGCCAACTGAAACACTCTAATCAAAGTTACAGAGGGATGCTATGTTAGCTAGGTAGCTATGACTTTCCAACACAACACTGGAACTCTTCCAAGTCAAGGTAAGCTTTTGGTTTTACTAATTTATTGCGAAGGGAAGAGGTGAGAAGAGGAGAGATGCGAGAAGGAATACAATGTGGCTGCTATGAACATGAACTGTGTTTATGCGTGATCGGGGATGTGTTCCTTCCGCCTATTCTGTTGAAAAACGTTTTTTAAAAAGGAAGCAAACGGAACAAAACGGGTATAAACATACCAGAATTTGTCCAATAGAAACTCTAATTTGCAACTGTTGGACTAATGATTACACCCTATATCATCTAGATGATAGGCGGTGTTGAATGTCACTGTCTGTCCATGTGTCTCTATCTGTCACCCACAATTTGTCTCTCGACCCGTGTGCACCTACTGTAAACTTTCATTCATAGGCTAGGTTGTAGCAACCTCATGATGGGTGTAGGGAAAATGTGAGTTGCATGTAGTAGTCTAAACCTATCATTGTTACATTGAACTGGATGAATGGATTATGAATGAAAGTCATCCAATATGCTGTAATAGAAATAAGACCATGCTCCTAAAAAAAGAATCGTCCTCCCTGATCTGAAACGCCACTGACTGCTGTTGAAGCTCACATACACACACGTTTACACATAGACACGTTCACACACATATATGTTGAAGCTCACATAC
>NC_056438.1:19501454-19503954 GCF_018296145.1 Oncorhynchus tshawytscha | reverse complement strand
TGGAAGGTTTGGGAATCGCTTCGTTTTAGGTGATTGTAGAACTTAACGGCTCTTTTTGGGATTTTGATAATTAGTGGGTATCGGCCTAATTCAATCACATTTCAATCAAGTTTATAAAGCCCTTCTTACATCAGCTGATGTCACAAAGTGCTGTACAGAAACCCAGCCTAAAACCCCAAACAGCAACCAATGCAGGAGTGGAAGCATCTGCATCTGCATTTGATGTTTTACGTTGTACACTGAGGATATTGTTTTGCAGAATTCTGCATGCAGAGTCTCAATTTGGTGTTTGTCCCATTTTGTGAATTCTTGGTCGATGAGCGGACCCCAGACCTCACAACCATAAAGGGCAATTGGTTTAATGACTGATTCAAGTTTTTTTAGCCAGATCCTAATTGGTATGTCGAATTTTATGTTCCTTTTGGTGGCATAGAAGGTCCTTCTTGCCATGTCTCTCAGCTCATTCACAGCTTTGTGGAAGTTACCTGTGGCACTAATGTTTAGGCCGAGGTATGTATAGTTTTTGTGTGCTCTAGGGCAACGGTGTCTAGATGGAATTTGTATTTGGGGTCCTGGCAACTGGACCATTTTTGGAACACCATTTTGTTTGTCTTACTGAGATTGAATTTCAGGGCCCAGGTCTTACAGAATCTGTGCAGAAGATCTAGGTGCTGCTGTAGGTCCTCCTTGGTTGGGGACAGACGCACCAGCTCATCAGCAAACAGTTTGACTTCAGATTTTAGTAGGTTGAGGCCGGGTGCTGCAGACTGTTCTAGTGCCCTCCCCAATTCATTGATATATATGTTGAAGAAGGTGGGGCTTAAGCTTCATCCCTGTTTCACCCCACATCCCTGAGGAAAGAAATGTGTGTGTTTTCGGCCAATTTTAACCGCACACTTGTTTGTGTACATGGATTTTATAATGTTGTATGTTTTTTCTCCCAACACCACTTTCCTTCTATTTGTAAAGCAGACCATCAGGCCAAATTGAGTCAAAGGCTTTTTTTAAATCAACAAAGTATGAGAAGACTTTGCCATTGTTTTGGATTGTTTGTTTGTCTATTATGGTGTGCAGGGTGAATACGTGGTCTGTCGTACGGTATTTGG
This sequence comes from Oncorhynchus tshawytscha, assembly GCF_018296145.1. Lineage (NCBI taxonomy): Eukaryota > Metazoa > Chordata > Actinopteri > Salmoniformes > Salmonidae > Oncorhynchus > Oncorhynchus tshawytscha. Next base: position 19,502,848 of record NC_056438.1, on the reverse strand, counting down.
TAAAAAGCCTATTTGACATTTGCTCAGTACATTATTTTCACTGAGGAAATGCGTGAGTCTGCTGTTAATGATAATGCAGAGGATTTCCCCAAGGTTGCTGTTGACGGATACCCCCCGGTAGTTGTTGGGGTCAAATTTATCTCCACTTTTGTGGATTGTGGTGATCAGTCCTTAGTTCCAAATATTGGGGATGATGCCACAGCTAAGGATGATGTAGAAGAGTTTAATTATAGCCAATTTGAATTTGTTGTCTGTATATTTTATAATTTAATTGTGGATACCATCAACACCACAGGCCTTTTTGGGTTGGAGGGTTTGTATTTTGTCCTGTAGTTCATTCAATGTAATTGGAGAATCCAATGGGTTCTGGTAGTCTTTAAAACCTCTTGAGCTTACTTGAGACGCAGACGTCTCACCTAGAGCTCTAGAAATGCACATGCGCAACGCTATATGCTAATGGTATTAGTTAAAACGCAAACGTTCATTAAAATACACATGTTTGGTATTAAAATAAAGCTACAGTCATTGTGAATCTAGCCACCGTGCCAGATTTTTAAAATGCTTTTCGGCGAAAGCATGAGAAGCTATTATCTGATAGCATGCAACACCCCAAAAGACCCGTAGGGGATGTAAACAAAAGAATTAGCATAGTCGGCGCTACACAAACCGCACAATAAAATATAAAACATTAATTACCTTTGACCATCTTCTTTCTTTGCACACCTTGATGTCCCATAATCAATACTGGGTCTTTTTTGGATTAAATCGGTCCATATATAGCCTAGATATCGATCTATGAAGACTGTGTGGAAAACGGAAAAAAGAGCGTTTCATAACGTAACGTCATTTTTTAAAAGTTAAAAATTCGACGATAAACTTTTACAAAACACTTCGAAATACCTTTCTAATGCAACTTTAGGTATAACTACACGTTAATAAGCTATAAAAATCATCAGGAGGCGATGTAAATTCGATAGCCTGCCGTGTGGAAAAATGTCCGGAGAAAAAGGCAGACAATGCCTCGGGTCGGTGGTCGGAGAGAATCGGTTCCCTTTGGGCGGATCTACCAAGAATCAATTCAGATTCAAATGAGGAGACTCTATAGATCCTGTGGTAGCTGTAGGTACTGCAAGCTTGGCCTCATATATTACGGTTCACCTTTAACAATTCATGGGAGTGGCGCATGGATACTTTTTTCCATCTCCAGTGATCAGATTTTCCTGCGCTTTTCGATGAAACAGACGTTCTGTTATAGTCACAGCCGTGATTTAAACAGTTTTGGAAACGTCTGAGTGTTTTCTATCCACACATACTAATCATATGCATATACTATATTCCTGGCCTGAGTAGCAGGACGCCAAAATGTTGCGCGATTTTTAACAGAATTTCCGAAA